>NC_091479.1:59384125-59565841 GCF_036971445.1 Narcine bancroftii | reverse complement strand
TGGATCCTGGGTTGGAGAAGATCTTGGGAAGGGATGGAGGGCTTGAGGGTCTTGGAGAGATTGTGGAGAGAGGATTGCATGGAGAGAGAAATAAAGTAGGGGAGGGGGCTTGGGGTCCAGGTGGTTGGGGGTGAAGAGTCTCAGCGAGAGTGATGTTGGGGGCATGGTCAGGAGGGAAATGAAGCTGATGGTCTCAGTAGAAGTTAGGGGAGGGAAGAGTAGATGATGGAGCGTCAGGATCTTGAGGGGAAGAGTCTTGGGGTGGGTAGAGAATGTTGGAAGAGGATGATATGGTGTTGCAGATGGGGAGGTTAAATAGGGGGCTTTGGTTTCTCAGGGAATAGATCTAAACTAAATGGTATACCTCATTTCCTCCTCGTTTGTTGTGAGAAATAGGACCATTCAGCCCCTTGAGCCTGTTCCACCATTCAACATGATCTTGGCCATTGGGTGTCCTTTTATCCACTGTGCCACAAAAAGGAAACATCTGAGCAATTGCCTTGTTTAGCCCACTGCTCTGTCACAGCCCTTTCCTCACCCCAAGTCTGGTGGGAAAATAATTCATTTGTACTGTGCTTCCAATATTTTTAATATTAGATAACGGAAGACTTTCTGGCAACTTATCATGCAAACTATGGCTTCATTGAAGAAACCTCTGCTACTCCTGGAGGTGACACTGAGAAGATTCTGGTGGCAGAGAAGACTGAGCGAGTCAGTACATCTCAGAAAGATGCAAAAGGAGAGAAGAGGAAAGCTGATGAGGGTAAATTAATTTTTCATTTATCATTATTTTGGCCTGTTTTTGGAATTGGCTGGATACTTAGAATGAGTGATCTTGCTCTTAAAGTTGCACTGAGACCAAGGAAAAGGGGCTGTGGAGATGGTGTAGATTTTGGTTTTCTGTGGAGCTGATCGTGTCGTGTGAGTGAAGTTCACTTTGGGAACTTTGCATATAATTGAACAATCTATATATGGTTTCTTTTTCACTTTGGCTTTTTTTCTGCCTCATCTACATCATTAATTTAATGAGTGGTGTTGATAGATAAAAATAGCAGAAGCAGTGTGGGCCATATCCAGCCCTCCTCAACCATCATTCAGTTACACTGGTTTGTGTCTATTTCTGCACTTTGATTTCTTCACTGTCCAAAATTCTCCTCATCTCAAACCTGAAAATTCTTGATCACTGCACATCTACATTTCGGTTCTCGGAGATCTAGAAGACTCTTAAATAGCCAGCCCCTCATCCTGAGACGAGAGCCCTTATTCTGGATTCTTCTGGATTATTCTGGATTCTTGAGGAAATGTTCTCTTGTCATCAGCACCATCAAACACTCAAATATTTTTTTCAAAAGCTAATTTCTGTTGATGTCAATGAAGTGTGTGCCTTTAAACCACCAAAGTTTTTCCTCAATTTGGGACTGTTTGTCGCAGTCTTGTTGACAATAATCAGTCAACACTCCCATCACTCTGATTTGATATGATGATAGGTGATCTCAGGAATAAATTTTCTTCAATTTAGCATCTCCTGTCGTTTGGGGAAGATAATTTGTAATTTCTGACAATAGATAATTGGATTAACCTCTGCAGTTGCAAAAAGGGAGTCTTCAGTAGCAAGATTGATCGGTTAATAGCTGTTTGTTAAATATGCGTGTTGGTTAGGTTTATTTTATTTGCATACTTCCTCTTGTTAACTGTTAGATTGTGAGGTGTTCCAGCTCAATAATTGGAAGTTAGAAATTGTTTCAAGAAGAGAGAGCAATACAGCACAGGGTTCTTTCGCCCACGATGAATGGAACAAAAATGATGCCCAAATTAAACGACAGCTCTGCTGCTTGCACATCTATCTTCCCTGGAGGTTTTTGTGTGTATCTAAAAGTTTCTTAAATGCTTCTACTGCATCCACCACCATCACCACCCCTGACATCCTGTCCAGGCTCCCATCACTTTCTGTATTCCTTTAAATTCCCCCCAATCCACTGTGAGTCCATTTCCTTTGGAGAAAAAGATTCTGTCTTTCTTTTGTAGTTTCATAAAAATATTGAAAACATTTTATACACTTCTCTCAGGTCTTCCTTCAGCCTCTGACACTCCAGAGAAAACAGCTCATTTGCCCAAACTCTCCTTGTAGCTCTTACCCTATAATCCAAGCCACTTTAAAGTAAACCTTTCCAAAGCCTCCATTTCCTTTCTGTAATGGGGTGACCAGAATTACACACAATATTCTTCAGTGCAGCTTAACCAGTTTATATATCTGCAACATGACTTCCTTATTCTTGTTCTGAATGCTTTGACCAATGAAGACAAGTATAATATACCATGCCTTTACCACCCTACCTTCTTGCATGACCACTTTTCTTTTGTAAGAAAAAACCCTTTCTACATGATTTCTAACTGATTACACAATTCAAATCATGGTATATGCATAACATGTATAAATTGTAATACCTGTACAGAATGATGACTTTCAAGGACCTGAATGATTAGATCCTTCGGCAGGTCAGTGATTTTAAGTCCTGCAGTTAACTATAAACTTTTACCATACATTTGACACCTCAAAGTGAAACATCTCGTCTGGATTAAACTCCACCTTCCCATTTCTCTGCCTATATCTTTAGCTGATCTGCATATTCTTTGCTGGCTCTCTACACTATTCACAACTCCACTAATCTTTGTGTCATCTGCAAATGTCCTTCAACACCTCTTCAAAAAACTGAATCCTATTTGTAAGACACGACCTGCTGCTAACCAAGAGACTGACTGCCTTTCCAAATGTGCAGAAAATCCTAACCCTAAATATTCTCCCTAATTATTTCCCGACCATTGACTTGAGGATCACCACCTTATAACTTCCTGAATTTGTCGTCTTGAACAAAGGATCAATGTTACTTCCAGTCCTTTGTGGTCTGCGTACTTGCCTGTGGCTAGTTAAGATTAAAAAAATCTTTGTCAAGGCTTCAACAATTGCTTCACTTGCCTCTTTCAATAATCTGGAATATATAAATCATCAAACCCTTTGGGCATCTACTTTAATATTCTTCAAAAGACCCAAAATCCCAAAATGTCTTAACATTTTAGTGTTCTCCAGACTATGATCCCAATGATTATCCTCCATGTCCTTCTCTGTGGTGAATACTTGTGCAAAGTATTAACTTTGTACCTCCCCTTCTTCGGACGCCTCCCCCCCTCTTCGGACGCCTCCCCCCCTCTTCGGACGCCTCCCCCCCTCTTCGGACGCCTCCCCCCCTCTTCGGACGCCTCCCCCCCTCTTCGGACGCCTCCCCCCCTCTTCGGACGCCTCCCCCCTCTTCGGACGCCTCCCCCCCTCTTCGGACGCCTCCCCCCCTCTTCGGACGCCTCCCCCCCTCTTCGGACGCCTCCCCCCCTCTTCGGACGCCTCCCCCCCTCTTCGGACGCCTCCCCCCCTCTTCGGACGCCTCCCCCCCTCTTCGGACGCCTCCCCCCCTCTTCGGACGCCTCCCCCCCCTCTTCGGACGCCTCCCCCCCCTCTTCGGACGCCTCCCCCCCCTCTTCGGACGCCTCCCCCCCCTCTTCGGACGCCTCCCCCCCCTCTTCGGACGCCTCCCCCCCTCTTCGGACGCCTCCCCCCCCTCTTCGGACGCCTCCCCCCCCTCTTCGGACGCCTCCCCCCCCTCTTCGGACGCCTCCCCCCCCTCTTCGGACGCCTCCCCCCCCTCTTCGGACGCCTCCCCCCCCTCTTCGGACGCCTCCCCCCCTCTTCGGACGCCTCCCCCCCTCTTCGGACGCCTCCCCCCCTCTTCGGACGCCTCCCCCCCTCTTCGGACGCCTCCCCCCCTCTTCGGACGCCTCCCCCCCTCTTCGGACGCCTCCCCCCCTCTTCGGACGCCTCCCCCCCTCTTCGGACGCCTCCCCCCCTCTTCGGACGCCTCCCCCCCTCTTCGGACGCCTCCCCCCCTCTTCGGACGCCTCCCCCCCTCTTCGACGCCTCCCCCCCTCTTCGGACGCCTCCCCCCCTCTTCGGACGCCTCCCCCCCTCTTCGGACGCCTCCCCCCCTCTTCGGACGCCTCCCCCCCTCTTCGGACGCCTCCCCCCCTCTTCGGACGCCTCCCCCCCTCTTCGGACGCCTCCCCCCCTCTTCGGACGCCTCCCCCCCTCTTCGGACGCCTCCCCCCCTCTTCGGACGCCTCCCCCCCTCTTCGGACGCCTCCCCCCCTCTTCGGACGCCTCCCCCCCTCTTCGGACGCCTCCCCCCCTCTTCGGACGCCTCCCCCCCTCTTCGGACGCCTCCCCCCCTCTTCGGACGCCTCCCCCCCTCTTCGGACGCCTCCCCCCTCTTCGGACGCCTCCCCCCCTCTTCGGACGCCTCCCCCCCTCTTCGGACGCCTCCCCCCCTCTTCGGACGCCTCCCCCCCTCTTCGGACGCCTCCCCCCCTCTTCGGACGCCTCCCCCCCTCTTCGGACGCCTCCCCCCCTCTTCGGACGCCTCCCCCCCTCTTCGGACGCCTCCCCCCCTCTTCGGACGCCTCCCCCCCTCTTCGGACGCCTCCCCCCCTCTTCGGACGCCTCCCCCCCTCTTCGGACGCCTCCCCCCCCTCTTCGGACGCCTCCCCCCCCTCTGGGCACGCCTCCCCCCCCTCTGGGCACGCCTCCCCCCCCCTCTGGGCACGCCTCCCCCCCCTCTGGGCACGCCTCCCCCCCCTCTGGGCACCCCTCCCCCCCCTCTGGGCACCCCTCCCCCCCCTCTGGGCACCCCTCCCCCCCCTCTGGGCACCCCTCTCCCCCCCTCTGGGCACCCCTCTCCCCCCCCTCTGGGCACCCCTCTCCCCCCCCTCTGGGCACCCCTCTCCCCCCCCTCTGGGCACCCCTCTCCCCCCCCTCTGGGCACCCCTCTCCCCCCCTCTGGGCACCCCTCTCCCCCCCCTCTGGGCACCCCTCTCCCCCCCCTCTGGGCACCCCTCTCCCCCCCCTCTGGGCACCCCTCTCCCCCCCCTCTGGGCACCCCTCTCCCCCCCCTCTGGGCACCCCTCTCCCCCCCCTCTGGGCACCCCTCTCCCCCCCCTCTGGGCACCCCTCCCCCCCCTCTGGGCACCCCTCCCCCCCCTCTGGGCACCCCTCTCCCCCCCCTCTGGGCACCCCTCTCCCCCCCCTCTGGGCACCCCTCCCCCCCTCTGGCACCCTCTCCCCCCCTCTGGGCACCCCTCTCCCCCCCCTCTGGGCACCCCTCTCCCCCCCCTCTGGGCACCCCTCTCCCCCCCCTCTGGGCACCCCTCTCCCCCCCCTCTGGGCACCCCTCTCCCCCCCTCTGGGCACCCCTCTCCCCCCCCTCTGGGCACCCCTCTCCCCCCCCTCTGGGCACCCCTCTCCCCCCCCTCTGGGCACCCCTCTCCCCCCCCTCTGGGCACCCCTCTCCCCCCCTCTGGGCACCCCTCTCCCCCCCCTCTGGGCACCCCTCTCCCCCCCCTCTGGGCACCCCTCTCCCCCCCCTCTGGGCACCCCTCTCCCCCCCCTCTGGGCACCCCTCTCCCCCCCCTCTGGGCACCCCTCTCCCCCCCCTCTGGGCACCCCTCTCCCCCCCCTCTGGGCACCCCTCTCCCCCCCCCTCTGGGCACCCCTCTCCCCCCCCCCTCTGGGCACCCCTCTCCCCCCCCCTCTGGGCACCCCTCTCCCCCCCCCTCTGGGCACCCCTCTCCCCCCCCCCTCTGGGCACCCCTCTCCCCCCCCCCTCTGGGCACCCCTCTCCCCCCCCCCTCTGGGCACCCCTCTCCCCCCCCCCTCTGGGCACCCCTCTCCCCCCCCCTCTGGGCACCCCTCTCCCCCCCCCCTCTGGGCACCCCTCTCCCCCCCCCCTCTGGGCACCCCTCTCCCCCCCCCCTCTGGGCACCCCTCTCCCCCCCCCTCTGGGCACCCCTCTCCCCCCCCCCTCTGGGCACCCCTCTCCCCCCCCCCTCTGGGCACCCCTCTCCCCCCCCCCTCTGGGCACCCCTCTCCCCCCCCCCTCTGGGCACCCCTCTCCCCCCCCCCTCTGGGCACCCCTCTCCCCCCCCCCTCTGGGCACCCCTCTCCCCCCCCCCTCTGGGCACCCCTCTCCCCCCCCCCTCTGGGCACCCCTCTCCCCCCCCCCTCTGGGCACCCCTCTCCCCCCCCCCTCTGGGCACCCCTCTCCCCCCCCCTCTGGGCACCCCTCTCCCCCCCCCCTCTGGGCACCCCTCTCCCCCCCCCCTCTGGGCACCCCTCTCCCCCCCCCCTCTGGGCACCCCTCTCCCCCCCCCCTCTGGGCACCCCTCTCCCCCCCCCCCTCTGGGCACCCCTCTCCCCCCCCCCTCTGGGCACCCCTCTCCCCCCCCCCTCTGGGCACCCCTCTCCCCCCCCCTCTGGGCACCCCTCTCCCCCCCCCCTCTGGGCACCCCTCTCCCCCCCCCTCTGGGCACCCCTCTCCCCCCCCCCCTCTGGGCACCCCTCTCCCCCCCCCCTCTGGGCACCCCTCTCCCCCCCCCCTCTGGGCACCCCTCTCCCCCCCCCCTCTGGGCACCCCTCTCCCCCCCCCCTCTGGGCACCCCTCTCCCCCCCCCCTCTGGGCACCCCTCTCCCCCCCCCCTCTGGGCACCCCTCTCCCCCCCCCCTCTGGGCACCCCTCTCCCCCCCCCCTCTGGGCACCCCTCTCCCCCCCCCCTCTGGGCACCCCTCTCCCCCCCCCCTCTGGGCACCCCTCTCCCCCCCCCCTCTGGGCACCCCTCTCCCCCCCCCTCTGGGCACCCCTCTCCCCCCCCCTCTGGGCACCCCTCTCCCCCCCCCTCTGGGCACCCCTCTCCCCCCCCCCCTCTGGGCACCCCTCTCCCCCCCCCCTCTGGGCACCCCTCTCCCCCCCCCCTCTGGGCACCCCTCTCCCCCCCCCCTCTGGGCACCCCTCTCCCCCCCCCCTCTGGGCACCCCTCTCCCCCCCCCCTCTGGGCACCCCTCTCCCCCCCCCCCCTCTGGGCACCCCTCTCCCCCCCCCCTCTGGGCACCCCTCTCCCCCCCCCCTCTGGGCACCCCTCTCCCCCCCCCCTCTGGGCACCCCTCTCCCCCCCCCCTCTGGGCACCCCTCTCCCCCCCCCCTCTGGGCACCCCTCTCCCCCCCCCCTCTGGGCACCCTCTCCCCCCCCCCTCTGGGCACCCCTCTCCCCCCCCCCTCTGGGCACCCCTCTCCCCCCCCCCTCTGGGCACCCCTCTCCCCCCCCCCTCTGGGCACCCCTCTCCCCCCCCCCTCTGGGCACCCCTCTCCCCCCCCCCTCTGGGCACCCCTCTCCCCCCCCCCTCTGGGCACCCCTCTCCCCCCCCCCCTCTGGGCACCCCTCTCCCCCCCCCCTCTGGGCACCCCTCTCCCCCCCCCCTCTGGGCACCCCTCTCCCCCCCCCCCTCTGGGCACCCCTCTCCCCCCCCCCCTCTGGGCACCCCTCTCCCCCCCCCCTCTGGGCACCCCTCTCCCCCCCCCCCTCTGGGCACCCCTCTCCCCCCCCCCTCTGGGCACCCCTCTCCCCCCCCCCTCTGGGCACCCCTCTCCCCCCCCCCTCTGGGCACCCCTCTCCCCCCCCCCTCTGGGCACCCCTCTCCCCCCCCCCTCTGGGCACCCCTCTCCCCCCCCCCTCTGGGCACCCCTCTCCCCCCCCTGGCACCCCTCTCCCCCCCCCTCTGGGCACCCCTCTCCCCCCCCCTCTGGGCACCCCTCTCCCCCCCCCTCTGGGCACCCCTCTCCCCCCCCTCTGGGCACCCCTCTCCCCCCCCTCTGGGCACCCCTCTCCCCCCCCTCTGGGCACCCCTCTCCCCCCCCTCTGGGCACCCCTCTCCCCCCCCTCTGGGCACCCCTCTCCCCCCCCTCTGGGCACCCCTCTCCCCCCCCTCTGGGCACCCCTCTCCCCCCCCTCTGGGCACCCCTCTCCCCCCCTCTGGGCACCCCTCTCCCCCCCTCTGGGCACCCCTCTCCCCCCCCTCTGGGCACCCCTCTCCCCCCCTCTGGGCACCCCTCTCCCCCCCCTCTGGGCACCCCTCTCCCCCCCCTCTGGGCACCCCTCTCCCCCCCCTCTGGGCACCCCTCTCCCCCCCCTCTGGGCACCCCTCTCCCCCCCCTCTGGGCACCCCTCTCCCCCCCCTCTGGGCACCCCTCTCCCCCCCCTCTGGGCACCCCTCTCCCCCCCCTCTGGGCACCCCTCTCCCCCCCCTCTGGGCACCCCTCTCCCCCCCTCTGGGCACCCTCTCCCCCCCCTCTGGGCACCCCTCTCCCCCCCCCCTGGGCACCCCTCTCCCCCCCCCTGGGCACCCCTCTCCCCCCCCCTGGGCACCCCTCTCCCCCCCCCCTGGGCACCCCTCTCCCCCCCCCCTGGGCACCCCTCTCCCCCCCCCCTGGGCACCCCTCTCCCCCCCCCCTGGGCACCCCTCTCCCCCCCCCCTGGGCACCCCTCTCCCCCCCCCCTGGGCACCCCTCTCCCCCCCCCCTGGGCACCCCTCTCCCCCCCCCCTGGGCACCCCTCTCCCCCCCCCCTGGGCACCCCTCTCCCCCCCCCCTGGGCACCCCTCTCCCCCCCCCCTGGGCACCCCTCTCCCCCCCCCCTGGGCACCCCTCTCCCCCCCCCCTGGGCACCCCTCTCCCCCCCCCTGGGCACCCCTCTCCCCCCCCCCTGGGCACCCCTCTCCCCCCCCCCGGGCACCCCTCTCCCCCCCCCCCTGGGCACCCCTCTCCCCCCCCTCTTCGGACTCCTGGCCTACATTTCCTCCTTTGTCCTATCCTCTAGTTTACCCTCTCATGCAATTTGACCAATGTAGTTCGTACATTTCTTTGAAAGATTTGAATCAATCTAAGACTGTGGCTTTGTTAGAGTAAGATGCTGTCTGACTCATTTGAAGAGGGAATGAAGTGTATTGATGAGGATAATGTGGTTGATTGAGGAAACATTATCGACAAGGTACTAAATGGATTCCAGGACTAGATGGAAAATTGGTTCCAAAGTAGTCTTCATAGTAGCTAGATGTGGAGGGTGATGATGATTGAAAGCTTGTGTCTATGAGTGTTCCAGAGAGCCTTCCTGCTTCATGTATTTGATAATGAAATCTGTGTAAATATAGGAGCAAGGTTACAGATGACTCAACATTTGATGGTGTGACAGTGAGGATGGTATTCCTGGATGACATGACAACATTTATGAGTTGGTAAGCTGAGCAGAGCACTGGCAGGAAGAATTTACTCCAAGTACCTTTCCAACTGTTTGAAATACTCAGTTCTTTAATAACTGGATCAACAGATGATGCTACCCATGCTCCCAGTTCTTTTGGGGGAGGGGGGGAAATATCCCCGTGCTCCTGATAAACAGCCAGTGTCGTGGAATATCCCCATGCCCGTGATAAACACCCGGTGTGGTGGAATATCCCCATGCCCGTGATAAACACCCGGTGTGGTGGAATATCCCCATGCCCGTGATAAACACCCGATGTGGTGGAATATCCCCGAGATAAACACCCGGTGTGGTGGAATATCCCCGTGCCCGTGATAAACACCCGATGTGGTGGAATATCCCCGTGCCCGTGATAAACACCCGGTGTGGTGGAATATCCCCGTGCCCGTGATAAACACCCGGTGTGGTGGAATATCCCCGTGCCCGTGATAAACACCCGGTGTGGTGGAATATCCTCGTGCTCCTGATAAACAGCCAGGGTGGTGAAATGACCCCGTGCCCATGATAAACAGCCGCTGTGCTGGAATGACCCCGTGCCCATGATAAACACCCGGTGTGGTGGAATATCCCCGTGCCCGTGATAAACACCCGGTGTGGTGGATTATCCTCGTGCCCGTGATAAACACCCGGTGTGGTGGAATATCCTCGTGCTCCTGATCAACAGCCAGGGTGGTGAAATGACCCCGTGCCCATGATAAACAGCCGCTGTGCTGGAATGACCCCGTGCCCCTGATAAACAGCAGCTGTGGTGAAATATCCCCGTGCTCCTGATAAACACCCGGTGTGGTGGAATATTACCGTGCCCGTGATAAACAGCCACTGTGCTGGAATATCCCCGTGCCCATGATAAACACCTGGTGTGGTGGAATATCCCCATGCCCCTGATAAACAGCCGGTGTGGTGGAATATCCCCATGCCCATGATAAACACCCAGTGTGGTGGAATATCCCCATGTCCCTGATAAACAGCCGATGTGGTGTAATATCCCCATGAACATGATAAACAGCCGCTGTGCTGGAATGACCCCGTGCCCATGATAAACACCCGGTGTGGTGGAATGACCCCGTGCCCCTGATAAACAGCAGCTGTGGTGGAATATCCCCGTGCTCCTGATAAACAGCCAGGGTGGTGGAATATCCCCGTGCCCGTGATAAACAGCCACTGTGCTGGAATATCCCCGTGCCCATGATAAACACCCGGTGTGGTGGAATATCTCCATGCCCCTGATAAACAGCCGGTGTGGTGGAATATCCCCATGCCCCTTTTAACACCCGTCGGGGGAAAAATGGCATGCAAGATACTTGCCTTCTTTTGCTGGGGAGAGAACTGCGAGGACATGAGCAACTTCTTCTGGTTGGGAATGACGTGATTGCACAGCAGAGTTGATTTACCAAGATGTCTGAGCTGGACTTTCAGTTGCAAAGGGACAGACAAGGCTCTTTTTTTTTTGCCTGGGGAGAACTGTTTGAGGCAAAGATAGGATAGATGGGAAGAATTTTTTTCCTGTGGCAGACAGGTTTAAAGTTTAGACTCAAAATCCAAATGGTGAAGCTTTGAGGTCGGAGGTCAGGGATCAAAGATTTGAGGAGTTTTGAAAAGGATTTTCAAGTGAGTAGAAGTGTGGGAGACAAGGATCCCTGGAAATGAGGAGGGAGCACCAGCGCAGGGGCTCCAGTGAGTGGGAAAGGAACACTGGCAAATTTTGTACCTTTGTTGTCTAAAAACCACTCCCTTTTCATACAAGATGCAAGAAGCTAGCGATTTGACCATGGATGCAGATTTAATTCAGCAGAATTAGAAATAATTTTATAATTTTTACTAGATCACATTTGGTCTAAAAGAGCAGTAATGTGAAATACAGAAAATGTTGGAATCTTAATCGGCATTGCTGTTCTTATTGCCATTTTTGGTGACACTGCCTCTCATTATTTGATTGACCAAACATTCAATTACTGCATAGTTTGTACTTCTCTCCCCACAACTTCTATATTAACACACTCAGCTGAGTATGCTCTATGTGTCCTGCAGCCCTGAACCATGTCATGCCAATCTGTTAAACAGATAAACAGCTGCTGTGCTGGAATATACAGTTTAATAAAGTCAGAATATTAAAAGATTTAACAGCATAGGTAACTATTTCTCTTAAAGGTTGGATTGACGTTGAAGAACAGAAGAACACAAGTGTGTACATCAGTGGTAAGTGCTGGTTTAAAAAAAAAATTTTTGACATACAGTGTGGTAACATGCCCTTCTGGCCCATGAGCCTGTGCCACTCAAATACACCAATTAACCTATAAACCCTATACATTTTAGGATGGTTGGAGGAAACCCATGCAGACGTGGGGAGGAGTACAAAGTCCTAACAAATAGTGGCATATTGTAACCTGGGTCTCTGGTCCTGTAATAGTTTGGCATAAACTGTGCCATATCAGTAAAATGGATGATGCCGAGTTTTTTGTTTCTGGCATATTCTGGCTCAACTGCTAAGTCCCCACTCCCTGTGAACTGGAATATGGCCCAGTGAACAAAGTATTACTTGAAACACACCCCAATGAACAGCAGGCATTTTCTGATTTGACTGGGTATCCATCACTGTACAGGTCTTTCAGCTCATGACATTGTATGGACCTATGTAAGCTCACTCTAGAACAATCTAAATTTTCCCTACCTCACACCCATAAACCCTCAATTTTTCTTGCATTCGTGGTCCTGTCTAAATCTTTTAAATGTCCTAATGTAACAGCTCCCATCACTACCCCCAGCAATGTATTCCAGGCAACCACTACTCTCTGTAAAACAAATTTTAAAATTGCATCAGATATCTCTCCTAAACTTTATTTTACTCACCTTAAACAGTTATCCTCTGGTATTTGCTCTTGTCGTCCCAGAAAAAAGATGCTGGCTGTCCAGCCTATTACCAGCCTATTAATACCCTTCATAATCTTACACACCTATTAAGTCACTGCCTATCTTTTGTCATGCCAAAAAGAAAAGGCCTGTCAAACTTGCTTCATAGTTTTGGGAACTTTTAATATGGAGAAATATCTATTGTGGTTGATGCTTAGGGTTTATGCTGAGAGTAACAGCTAAGATAAAAAAGAACTAGTTTGTATCACATCTATTGTATGAAAATTAAGAGCTGTATTTGGCTTTGTGGTGGAGAAAATATTGCCACGGAAGAGCACTGCCTGATTACAGGTGGAAAACTGAAAATCTGATCTCGATGACACTGATAAATGTACAAAAATTAAGATGTTTACAAAGATTTCTAAAATGTTATAACAAATTTTAGAACAGGTGAAAGGAAATTTAAAATTGCTTCCAGCTAAACCAGTGACCTGTACCTGAAGTCATTTCCTGCATACGGAGAGACATGAAGAACTTGGTCAAATGGCTGCCTAATTTTGTGTGTAAATGCAACCCCATTTCCAAAATAATATGCACAAAGAATACACTGCCTCTTGGTGCCCAAAGCTCAATCCAATCCTGATCTTGGATATTGTCTGCGTGGAGTTTCCTCATTCTCCCTGCGAGTGCTTGGGTTTCCTCCCATGTCTATTTGGACTTTAGTAAAGAGTCTGGAAAAACAACCAACTGAAAAACCTCACAAAGATAAGCGTATACAGAGCCGTTGTCATACCCACACTCCTGTTCGGCTCCGAATCATAGGTCCTCTACCGGCATCACCTACGGCTCCTAGAACGCTTCCACCAGCGTTGTCTCCGCTCCATCCTCAACATTCATTGGAGCGCCTTCATCCCTAACGTCGAAGTACTCGAGATGGCAGAGGCCGACAGCATCGAGTCCACGCTGCTGAAGATCCAGCTGCGCTGGGTAGGTCACGTCTCCAGAATGGAGGACCATCGCCTTCCCAAGATCGTGTTATATGGCGAGCTCTCCACTGGCCACCGTGACAGAGGTGCACCAAAGAAGAGGTACAAGGACTGCCTAAATAAATCTCTTGGTGCCTGCCACATTGACCACCGCCAGTGGGCTGATATCGCCTCAAACCGTGCATCTTGGCGCCTCACAGTTTGGCGGGCAGCAACCTCCATTGAAGAAGACCCCAGAGCCCACCTCACTGACAAAAGACAAGGGAGGAAAAACCCAACCCCAACCAACCAATTATCCCTTGCAACCACTGCAACCGTGTCTGCCTGTCCCGCATCGGACTTGTCAGCCACAAACGAGCCTGCAGTTGACGTGGACATTTACTCCCTCCATAAATCTTCGTCCGCGAAGCCAAGCCAAAGAAAGCTTTTGACAAAGTTCCCCACAGGAGGTTAGGAAAAAAGGTGGAGGCATTAGGTATAAATAAGGAGGTAGTGAAATGGATTCAGCAGTGGTTGGATGGAAGGTGTCAGAGAGTAGTGGTAGATAATTGTTTGTCCAATTGGAGGCCGGTGACTAGTGGAGTTCCTCAGGGTTCGGTCCTGGGTCCACTATTATTTGTTATATATATTAATGATCTGGATGTAGGGGTAGAGAATTTGATAAGCAAGTTTGCGGATGACACAATGATTGGTGGTGTTGTGGACAGTGAGGTAGATTACTGTAGATTAAAAGGTGATTTAGGAAGGCTGGAGGTGTGGGCTGAGAAATGGCTGATGGAATTTAATACAGATAAATGTGAGGTGCTGCATTTTGGAAAGGCAAATTTAAATAGGTCATATACATTGAATGGTAGACAATTGAGGAGTGCAGAGCAACAAAGGGATTTAGGAGTTATGGTAAATAGTACCCTCAAACCTGATACTCAGGTAGATGGTGTGGTGAAGAAGGCATTTGGAATGTTGGCCTTCATAAATCGGAGTATTGAATTCAAGAGGTTGTGATGAAATTGTATAAGGCATTGGTGAGGCCAAATTTGGAGTACTGTGTACAGTTTTGGTCACCAAATTATAGGAAAGATATAAACAAAATAGAGAGAGTGCAGAGAAGGTTCACGAGAATGTTGACAGGATTTCAGGGTCTGAGTTACAGGGAAAGGTTGTGCAGACTGAGGCTTTTTTCTCTGGAGCGTAGATTGAGAGGGGACTTGATAGAGGTGTTTAAGATTTTAAAAGGGACAGACAGAGTAAATGTGGATAGGCTTTTTCAATTAAGAAAGGGGGAGATTCAAACTAGAGGACATGGTTTAAGATTGAAGGGGGAAAATTATAAGGGGAACATGAGGGGAAATTTCTTTACGCAGAGGGTGGTGGGGATGTGGAATTAGCTTCCGGCAGACATGATCGAGGCGGGATCATTGGTTACATTTAAGGAAAGACTGGATCGTTACATGGATACGAGGGGACTAGAGGGGTATGGAGCGGGTGCTGGTCAGTGGGACTAGGAGGTTGGGGATTTGCTACGGCATGGACTAGTAGGGCCGAACTGGCCTGTTCTGTGCTGTAAATGGTTATATGGTTATATTCCCTAAACTTCCCCTTGTGTCAGTGACTGCTGGAATCTGGGTGACAGGAACAAAATGTGCGAAGAATTAAGAATGGGGTGAATGGAGGAATAAAGGAATTGGGCTGCATGGCTGACTTAGTGGTTAGCACAACACTATTACAGCAGCAGCGATCGGGGCCTGGCTTTCATTTCAGGCCGTACTGTCTGTAAGGAATTTATACATTTTCCCCATATCTGTGTGGGTTTTCCCCAGGGACTTCGGTTTGGAAATGTACCGGGGGTGTAGGTTAATTGGGCAGAATAGGCTTGTGGACTGAAATGGTCTGTTGCCATGCTTATGTAATTTTTTTTTAAATTAGAAAGTAAATTGGGTAGTTGATGGTCTGTCTAGACTTGGTGGACCAAATGGCTTGATTCCAGAATTTCACAAAATATGAAGGGCTGTGTAAATTGTGAAGTGGCAGCTAGTGCAGATCTGGACACCAGTCCCTGGATTTTCATGGCACATGAATGGTCCATGGTGATGGAGAATACTGCTGCTATGCAGCTTGGTGCTTGGAAGCCATCTTAGTGCCCTGCCTGTCTTCCAGGCCAACTGCGACCTGAAATATTACAATCCTTGCCCACCATCCCCACACTGACTCGCCCGGTCTTCTCATTAGTGCAACATACAGAAGTGCTGGAGAAACTCAGCTGGTCACACAGCATTGATAGGAAGTAAAAGATAGCCAAGATTTCGGGTCTGAGCCCTTCCTCAAGGTATGTGCATAAAGCAGGCAATTAATGTTTTCACATTCACAACTCCATCTTTAGGAAGAATTTTGAGCACAACGCAGAGGAAGAGATCTTTTTCTTTCCAGTGCCTGCTTGTTTTTGTTGATACCTCATGAAAGTCCCAGACTTGAATCATTGGTTACTCTATTAATGGTGTGTGACGTGCTGAGTTTCTTCAGCACATTTGTGAAAGAGACAAATTATTTCACAACTCCAGGGCAGCATGGTTGGTGTAGCAATTAGTGCAACGGTGTTACAACACCAGTGATCAGGACCGGGGTTCGATCCCACGCTGTCTGTAAGGAGTTTGTATGTTCTCCCTGTGTCTATGCAGGTTTTCCCCGGAGGCTCTGGTTTCCTCCCACTGTTCAAAAGCGTGGTGGGGGGGGGGGGGGTGTAGGGGTGGGGGAGTTGGAGGTCAATTGGGCTCATGGGCTGAAAGGTCCTGTTACCATGCTGTATGTCTAAATTAAAAATAAATTAATAATTTAAGGGTATTTTCTATTTAATGTGGAAATCATAAAATCTTGGGCAGACACAGCTTGGTGATGTTGACTGTGGATTTTAGCTTTTATTTTTCACTTGCACAGTTAAATTTCAGGCCTGCCAACTGGATTTGCTGTGGGAATCAACAGCAAAATGGGAGCTTTCCATGCTTTCCTCGCATTTTAACTGGGAATCTGGTTTTGATTCCTGTGCCAGGTTGGAGCTGACCAAAAATTCACAACCCCATTCATCTGAATGTGTATTGCAGGGTAGAAAGGTCATAAGAAGTCACAGAAAAACTGAATGCTGGGTTCTTGAGGGAGCAATGAGACTCTGAAAGGTCTCAGCAGGAGAGAGAGATGGTCAGTCAGTGTTTCTGGTCAGGAACCTTGTCGAGACTAAATTAGGAAGGGGAGATAGCAATATAAAAGGGGTGAGGCAAAGAGACAATGGGATACCGAACAAAGGAAAATGGGTGGGGTGGAGAAACAGGTAATGGAGGAAAGCAGGGAGTAGGTGTTTGGGAGAAAATAAAGTAGGAGCAGGTAAAGGATGTTTAGAAACATTGAAAAGATCAGGGTTTTGTACTTGTGTAACAACAGTGTTGCAGACCCAGGAGAGCAAGGACAGTGTTCCTCCGCTGGGTCCTAATGCCCAGTCATAATATCAAAGGCCCCATACAGGTTAGACTGCCAGGTAAAAGGGATGACTTTTTAACATCATGAAAGGGATAAAGAGTAGATCAGTGGTTTTCAAGCTTTTTCTTTCCACTCACATACCACCTTAAGTAATCCCTATCCCATAGGTGCTCTCATTAGTAAGGGATTTCTTAAGGTAGTATGTGAGTGAAAAGAAAAAGTTTCAAAACCACAGTTTAATTGTACCTAATTGACTTGTTATGTGCACGATTTCATAACTCCAAAGGAGAAATTCAGAGTTCTGCAGAAGAGGACAAAATGATTAATTAGGAAAGGTAAAAGAGATTGTGAGGGGAAGCTGGCAGGGAACATAAAAAAATGACTGTAAAAGTTTTTATAGATATGTTAAGAGAAAGAAGTTGGTTAAGAAAAATGTGGGTCCGTTGCGGACAGAAACGGGTGAGTTAATCATGGGGAGCAAAGGTATGGTAGACTGTCTGAATGATTACTTTAGTTCTGTCTTCACCAAGGAGGACATAACTAATCTTTAGGAAATTGTTGCAGATCGGGAACCTAATGTGAGGGACGGTATAAAGGAAATAATTGTAAATCGAGAGGTTGTATTAGTTAAATTGCAATAGTGGATGCATTAGTGATAATTTTTCAAACCTCCTTAGATACTGGATTAGTTCCTGAGGATTGGAGTGTGGCCAATGAAATCCCACTCTTTAAGAAGGGAGAGAGAGAGAAACTACAGACCAGTTAGCCTGACATCGGTTGTAGGGAAGGTGCTAGAATCAGTTATGAGAGATGCAATCGTAGTACATCTGGAGAGTAGTGGTATCATCGGACAGAGTCAGCATGGTTTTGTGAAGGGAAAATCGTGTCTGATGAATCTAATAGAGTTTTTTGAGGATGTAACCAGTAGAGTGGATGGGGGGGGTTGAAATCAGTGGATGTGGTATATCTGGACTTTAGTAAGGCATTTGATAAGGATCCGCACAGAAGACTAGCATACAAACTTAAAAAGCATGGTATAGGAGGTATGGTATTAAGGTAGATGGAGAGTTGATGGACAGGAAGCAAAGAGTAGGTATAAATGGGTTCTTTTCGGAATGGCAGCCACTGACTTGTGAGGTACTGCAGAGCTCCGTGGTGGGCCACTGTTGTTTACAATATATATCAATGATTTAAATGTGGGAATAGATAGCAATATCTCAAAATTTGCAGACGACACCAAATTGGATAGCGGGGTTGGCTGTGTAGAGGATGCTAGGAGTGTGCAGAGTGATTTGGACAAGTTAGGCCAGTTGGCCAAGACGTGGCAGATGCAATGTAATGTGGATAAATGCGAGGTTATCCACCTTGGAGTTAAGAACAGGAAAGTGGACTATTATATAAATGGTATCTGTTGAGGAAAAGGGGAGATGCAGAGAGACTTGGGTGTTGCTGTGCATCAATCAATGAAAGTGGGCGTTCAGGTGCAGCAGGCAGTGAGGAGGGCGAGTGGTATGTTGGTGTTCACAGTCAGAGGATATGAGTACAGGAGTACAGAGATCCTCCTGCAGCTGTACAGGGCCTTGGTGAGACCACATCTAGAATACTGCATGCAGTTTTGGTCTGAGGAAGGACATCCTCGCTAAGAAGGGGGTGCAAATTCACTAGAATGATACTAGGGATGGAAGGACTTGCATATGAAGAAAGGTTGGATGAACTAGGCTTGTATTCTCTGGAATTTAGAAGATTGAGGGGGGATCTTATAGAAACATAAAATTTGTAAGGGATTAGACAGACTGGACGCAGGTAGGTTGTTTCCAAAGCTGAGAAAAACCAGAACTAGGGGTCACAGTTTAAGGATAGGGGAAAGTTTTTTAGGACTGAGATGAGGAAAATTTCTTCTCTCAGAGGGTGGTAGATCTGTCAAATTCTTTGCTGCAGGAAGTAGATGATGTCGGTTCCTTGTCAATATCCAAGAGTAGGTTAGACTTGGCCCTTGTGGCTGAGGGGATCAAGGGGTATGGGGAGAAGGCAGGATCATATTGAATGGCGGTGTAGGCTTGAAGGGCCAAATAGCCTACGCCTGCACCTATTTTTCTGTTTCTATGAAATGGGCCAATGACAATTTTTCTCAAGCAAAATATTTTGGTAACAATTGGGTTTAGAGCAGTGATTCTCAACCTTCCCTTCCCACTCACAGATCACCTTAAGCAATCCCTTACTAATCACAGAGCACTGATGGCATAGGGATTACTTAAAGTGGTATGTGAGTGGAAAGAAAAAGCTTGAAAACACTGGAGTGGATGATTTCCATATTTTCCTCCCTACCTTGGCAATGCCTTGTAGTTAGGTTTGAAATATGCCATTGATAACGTTCTCCAAAATGTTGATATAGTTGAAACTGATGGGATTACGTTTTTTTAGAAATAGCCATGTGAAGATGCTAGATTTTTTATTTTCAATCTAATGTCATGGATGGGAAATGTTTCTATTCAAAGTATGTTTAAACATGTCTGGTTTGATATTTCCCAATTTGTAGGATTACCTCCAGACATTACACCTGATGAATTTGTGGAGCTGATGTCAAAGTTTGGAATCATCATGCAAAATCCTGAAACGCAGGAATATAAAGTTAAATTATACAAGGACAAAGAAGGAAATCTGAAGGGAGATGGGCTCTGCTCCTACCTGAAGGTACAAAACAGTACCATCATTAGTTAAAAAGTTGATTTATTATTGCGTGTACCTGCCACATTCCAAGTTTTCAAAATGCATAAATTATGCTGAATCCTAATTGCGAATTATTGGCATATTTCAAACTACAAGAGCGACTAAATTTAGCACTTTTAACATTTATGAGATTAATATTTTAACAAGGCAAATAGTATTCTAAAGAAATAAAACTCTATTGGTGACCAGTTGGCAAGAATTGAATGTAATTGGCATCCTTAAATCTGTGGACCTAATTTACATTAAATGAGTACTGGGAAAATCTGTCTTGCTATTTTCACCTACAGAGAGCTCTTTAGCACGACATTTGAAAGACAAGTTGGTTTCCTCTTGGGAACATATACACCCAGCTATATATACTACACCCTGATTACTTTTGCCCTTTATGCTCTCTGAGGTGTTAGCCTACTAATCTATAGTCAAGTGTGGAGTGAGTAAAATGTTCCTCCTTTTTAAATAGAATTTAGATATACAGCACGATAACAGAGTATTTCGGCCCACGAGCATATGCCGCCCAATTGACCTACAACCCCCAGTACATTTTGAATGGTGGGAAGAAACTGGAGCCACCGGGAAAATCCCATATAGCCACAGGGAGAGTGTACAAACTCCTTATATAAAGCCTGGGATTTTAACTCCAGTCCCAATCGCTATGCTAAATGTGCTGCCCAAATAATAGGAAGAGTGATGCCACAATCTTCATTCCCAGTTATAAACCCTTTGTTTCAGAGTCACTGACCCTTTGGCATCTGTAATTACCAACTACAGGAGCCACAATATCTGAAGTCCACACAGTAAATGCCAGTGACAGAAAAAGTTTACTCAAAACACCCACGTGATATTTAAACAGTCCCGATGCCCTTTCGGGTTCCCAAAACCTGTCCCTTGAGCTCTGGCTGCCCATCACCATTCCCAGAGTCTTTCGGATACCAAACAGCATCCAGGGTAGCTCGTCAAGCCAATTACAACCCTGAAGTCGTGCTTTCAATGCAGCCTTAAGATGCTGTTGGAAACGCTCCACCAAGCCATTTGCCTTAGGATGGTAGGCAGTAGGATGGTGCAACTGACTACTGCAGAACCTGCTCTGGGCTGACCATAAGATGGAAGTAAATTGCGCACTCCTGTCAGAAGTTCTATGCGTTGGAACTCCAAACTGCAATCCAAGATGTAATGAAAGCCTGCATGCTGGACTCTATCACTGAATTCCATGGGCACTGCCTCGGGCCAATGCATCAACATATCCACCATTGTGAACAGATACTTCACACTTTTACAAACTGGCAGAGGACCCACAATGTCCACATGTACATGTTGTAATTGTCGGTGAGCAAGAGGGAACTGTTGCACCTTGGCCAGTTACAAGGTTGATTAGCTCAGAACGGCAGGAGGTGGGCCTTCACTGTATGGGCAGGCTCTGATAAACCAGTCACTGACCCAGAACAGGCAGCTGCTGACTCTTGTTCTATTCTGCTGACAAAGGAAAAATAAATATGAGTTATAAAAATGTTAGAACTCCGTCGGGGTCACCAATTTTGGCATCTGTAATTACCAACTACAGGAGCCACAATAACTGAAGTCAACACAGTAAAAGTTTACTCAGAACACCCATGTGATATTTAAACAGTCCCAATGCCCTTCCGGGTTCCTAAAACCCACTCCTTGAGCTCTGGCTGCCCATCACAATTTCCATAGTCTTGATGGGCAGATTCCTGGAAGTTCCACCTGCAGCCTGCGTTCTTGCAGGCGTGTGCTTCAATGCAGCGACACTGACTCCACAGCAGCATTACCACCCCGCACCTGTCCCTGCCAATTCTGCCCACTAACTTGTGCGGAGCGATCTGCGACAACCCTGTCTTTTCTCCCTGGCAACTCTCTGACTTGGAAATGCTTTACAATCTCAAGGGCAGGGTAGAAGACGTTCATCAACACTCACACTTAAAATATTGATTCTTAGATCCAAACAAAAAAATATTACGAATTAGGTGAGAGATCACATGTTTTAGCTTGGCAATTAAAAGGAGAGCAAGCCTTGAGAGCAATTAATGCAATACAACAGGATGATAATAATGTGACATTTAAATCTCAAGAAATAAATGAAACTTTTAGAAATTTTATGAAAAATTATATACTTGGGAATCATTACAAGATGATACTAATATAGATAATTATTTGTCACAAATAGTATTACCTAGATTAACTGAATTAGATAAGGATAAGCTTGATAGATCATTTACTGTTTGAGAAGTTAAAGAAGCACTGATAATAAATCTCCAGGAGAGGATGGTTTTCCTGTGGAATTTTACAAATAATTTAAAGACTTGATAAATCCTTTGTTTATACAAGTAATAGAATAAGTTTCTTGTTCACATGTTCTTCCAGAGACTTTTTCCACAGCTATAATCATAGTTATTCATTAAAAAAGAGAAATTCATTAAAACCAGCTTCATAGAGAATATATTTTGTTGTTGAATATTGATTATAAAATTATAGTGAGGATATTAGCAAATAGAATTAATAAATATAGATCAAACTGGTTTTGTTAAAAATAGGCTATCTTCTGAATATGTCGCAAGATTAAGAATAATTCATTTAACACAAAAAAAAGAGGAGATTTAAGTGTAATAGTACCATTAGATGCAGAAAAGGCTTTTGATAGATTTGAATGGGTTTTTTTGTTTCAAGTTTTAGGCAAATTTGATTTTGGATCTAATTTTATAAATTGGATTAAAGCGTTTTATAAAAATCCTAAAGCTAAAATTATAACTAATAGGAAGATATCTCAATCATTTAACTTAACCAGATTGAGTAGGCAAGGATGTCCTTTATCTCCGGCTTTGTATTGGCTATAGAAGCTCTTGTGCGAATGATACGTGCAGATAAGCAGTTAAATAGCTTTAGAGTAAATCAAGTGGATGATGTTTTAGTATATTTGATTTAACCACAGATGTCACCCCCATGCCACCTTGGTGTCATCCTAACCAGTTTCCTTTGTCTTATCATTCCCTCCTTCACCTTCGCTGGACTTTAACTTCGTTCTGATAAAGAGTCTTCAGTTTGAAAAGTTAACTTTCCCTTTCCTCAGATATTTCCAGCATTTTCAGTTTTAAAAAGTTGACTTCAAAGTTGTATGTCTATCTGGTTAATCAAAAACATTAGATTATTTCCCAACTTGATTCATTGGTCCATTTCCTTTGGAGTTCTAAAACCATGCACATAATGAGTCATTTAGGTACGATTGAAACAACAGTTTTCAAACTTTTTCTTTCCACCCACATACCACCTTAAGCAATCCCTTACTAATCACAGAACCCTTCTGGCATAGGGAATACTTAACGTGGTATGTGAGTGGAAAGAGAAAGGTTGAGAACCACTGTTCTAGTGCATGAAGCACTAAAGGTTAGCATGCAGGGCCAACAGGTATCAGGTATGGGAAGAGAAGTAAGAGTTTTGCAAGGTGATACTGCACACAGATTTGATCACCTTCCTGAAGTAAGGGTATAGCAGCATTGGATGCCATCCAAAGGAGATTCACCAGATTCATTGCTTGAAAGAGAGGGATGTCCTATCAAGAGACATGAGACAATTTGGGTCTGCATTTCTTGGAGTTCAGAAAAATTAGATTAGGACTGAGATGTTTTCACTCATAGGAGAGTCACAAACAAGGAGGCATTGAAACAATTGGGGACCAGTCACATTAAATTTTCTCTCTCTGAAAACAGTGAATCTCTGGAACTCTCTCCCCTAAGATTGGTCAAGGCGCGATCATTTAGATTTGTTATTGTTGTCACGAGCCTCAGGACACAGTGTGTCATTCAGAGTGAGCGAGGGGTTGCTATTCTTGAATGTTACTTTGCAGAAAGAGAAAGGAAGGGACAGCAAATCTCTCAGAGACAGCAAGTGATAGAGGATCTCACTGCCACTGCTTCTGGACGCTGAACTTGAGCCTCCATACCTAGCTGCCTGCTCTCCTTTGCACCATCTTGACCCTGGTCTCCATTTTCCCAAAGCCATTAGTGACTGCAGCCAGGAATCTGCCTTATCCAGCACCACACCACCTGATTTGCTGACAAGTTAATCGATCTTTCCAATCAGAGTTCTATAGGTATATTTTAGTTGGAGACAGAAAAATGTTTGAAAAATTTGAAAATTGAAGGTCATGAGGAACTGGAATTGAAGTTGATCATATTCAGTGGCAGGGCAGGTTTGAGGGGCCCACTCCTCCTGTTATACATCTTCCTTGATAAAAGGGTTTTTTCTGTTTGTCTTCCAGAAAGAATCCATTGACCTTGCAGTCAGATTTTTGGATGAAACTGAAGTGAGAGGATACAAGCTGCATGTGGAAGTTGCCAAGTTTGAAATGAAAGGAAACTTTGATGCCAGCAAAAAGAAGAAGAAAAGCAAAGATTATAAGAAGAAATTGCTCCTGCAAAAAAAGTAACTTAACATTAAGTTATTTTGAATCCTTCATTTCATGTACCATCTGGGATGCTCAGTGTTATCAACTTACTTGAGGCTTGAAAGAAAACCGCATTTGCCATTATTTTCTGATCAGTTAGAGTATTGGCATAACCTGCATCTAATAAGGGACACTTGAATTTGTTTGAAGAACGTATTCCGGCAGGTTCTTTTGAGAATGAGCTGAAATTACAAGTTGCCAAGTCACAGGGAGGCTTTGCAACCAGTTTCCTGCTGACTAACATCACTCAGCAGTGAATTCAGATGTCAACAGTTGTGATGGAGGGTTTTCAACCTGAAACATTCACCATTTAGCTTTCCATAAATGCTGCCTGACCTCTTGTGATCTCTCCAACATTTTCTGTTTTTATTTTTGATTTTCGCCTCTGGAGATCTGAAGAGGTTAATAACAGTTCCAACAGCAAAATAATTAAAATGTTCACTTTCTTAGAAAGGGCCATTCAATTTGCAATGGACAGATGATTGGAGATTTACCAGTGAATATATAGCTCATTTGTGGCCTGGATGAGTCTGTATTTAAATCATTTTCAACGGATACAATACTTGACATGTTAGTAAGCTTTAAAATTATGCTCAGATTTTTGTTTACAAAACCAATCCTTATTGTTAAAATTCTAATTGTAAGGCAGCTGGACTGGCGACCGGAGAAGAAAGCTGGCCAATCACGATTTCGTCACGAAAGAGTTGTGATCCTTAAGAAAATGTTTCATCCCAAGGATTTTGAGGTGCGTTGATGCACAGATGGCTCTGGTCGTTTATACTTTTGTGTAATTGTTCACTGTGTTGCTTTGGAACTTTTTCAATGAATATGGTCAGAACAAATTTCTTCACTTTAATCCAATTATTTGAATGATTGGATTGTTCAATGTAACAATTTAACATCTGCAAATCAGCAAGAGAGAGTGTTTAAATATCCTGAACAGCTATTTTTTCATGACATTTCAGATAGACGTTGTCAGTTGGGATCAGAGTTGGTCTTCCACTATCGTTAACGAGTTTCAAATTTCTACACATAAAGGTTTTTCTCCAAGGTTTCAAACTTTTTCTTTTCACTCACACATCACCTTAAATAATCCCTGTGTCATAGGTGCTCTGTGATTGGTAAGGGATTACTTAAAATGGTATGTGAGTGGGGGAAAAAAGGATGAGAACCACTGCTCAATTGTTAATGAAATATTTTTCTTGAGAAAAATTGTCATTGGCCCATTTCCTTTGGAGTTATAAAACTGTGCACATAACGAGTCCATTAGGGACGATTAAAACAGTGCGTTTCAATTTTTTTCTTTCCACCCACATACCACCTTAAGCAGTCCCTTACTAATCACACAGCACTTATAGCATAGGGAATACTGGTATGAGTATAAAGAAAAAAGTTGAAAACCACTGATCTAAAGGAATATATATCTTTTGAAGACTTCCTTTAAAGCATCAGCAAATCTACTCCTTTCAAATTCTGGAAACAATATATAATTGGATTTTTAAAATTTATTAGATCTATTATTATTTCACTTGAATTTTGGGAAATCCTGTTGGAGGTACAAACTTTTATTTCCTTGGGCTAACTTGCATGCTTGTCTTCTAAAACACTAACATGAACTAGAATCAATACAGCACAGAAAGCCTTGCACGTTCCTTGATTCTTTTCACATTGACCAACGTTTTTCTTTAACTTGATTTGTTTTTGAAAACCTTAGTTGAATCTGTCACCTACTAAAATAGTGAAGTCCACTTATTTCCCTTACAACCTCATTTCTTATGCAGATTACTTTAAATCCAATAGTTGTTGACTCAGGAAGAAGTTGTTTCTTTATCAACACTCTTTGTGATCTTTGAAAAGTGGCAGCACTGCCGGAGCTGTAGTGACGGCAGTGCCACCACTGGTACAGACCAGGGAGAGCAGAGATATTGTGTTGATTTGAAGGCATTAACCATCCAGTCTTAATGCTGGCAGCTCCGTGCAGGCATTAAACAGCCTGTTAGAGCAGCCATCTGTGTTTGTAGGTGAAATGCTGTTACCGTGAGGTCTGCTCAGGATGAGATGTGCTCAGCAATAGCTTCAAGGGGTTGCAGACTCTGGGGAGCAGCAGACTAGCACAGGGCACCAGAAACAGTAAGAACATTCCACCCTGTTGAGAAGGAAAAGCATGGGAGATGGCCCCATGGGAAGGTGACCACGGCAGTAGGCTAGCAAGGGGCTCAGTGGTGAGGGGCCCTAAAGAGAAGATGACCACGGCAGCAGGCCAAGCAAGGGGCTCAGCGGCTGAGGGACCGTAAAGGGAAGGTGACCATGGCAGCAGGACAGCAAGGGGCTCTGCGATGAGGGACCATAAAGGGAAGGTGACCATGGCAGCAGGCCAGCAAGGGGCTCAGTGGTGAGGGACCACCATATACCGAAGGCTGTTGATGACTTAAAATTTTTTAAATATTTGTCTGAATTTTTTTTAAATAATTTATATGGCACGGTAACAGGCCCTTTTGGCCCAAGTGCCCGTCCTATCCGATTGATCAACAACTCTGGTACGTTTTTTGAACAGTGGGAAGAAACCGGAGCCCTCTGGGAAAACCCACGCAGACATGGGGAGAACATACAAACTCCTTACAGACAGTGTAGGATACAAACCCTGGACCTGATCACTGGGGGGCTGTAACAACATTGTGCCAACTCCTGCAGTAACTGTGCTGCCTCATCTGTTCATTCCAGTTGTCAAACCCAAAAATATGTGGAACACGCATAAATGTTGAGCAGAGAGTAGTTCTAGGTCGGGATTGGTCTCATCAGGCTTTCTGAATCTCCACTCAGTATGATATTGATTGTGCAGAGATGGGGAGAAGTATCCAGTAGTAAATCTACAGTAGTAGTACTCTACAGCATCACCCCACACTTCCATAATGTGCCAAATATATTTTGTATTTCAACCTTTTATAGGCTGATCCAATGATTTTGAATGAGATCCAAGAAGACCTTAGACTGGAATGTGAAAAATTTGGTCAAGTCAAGAAAGTACTTCTATTTGATGTGAGTATTTTTGTTCTTCCAAAAGTTCATCTGCTCTATATGTAATGAATCCTCTGTTTTCTCCTTTTAAAAAAGCATCAGAGCAGAAGTCAATACATGGGATGATCAAGATCACTTTCATCTATTGATGACTATAGTAGGAATGTTGCTTAAATAGGGCTCAGAGTTATTGAGGACCTTTTCCATCCAGCACACAAAATCCTTGACTCATTGCCATGAAGGAGGCGATACAGGAGCATCAAAATCAGGACTGTCAAGCTGGGAAAGTTTCTTCCCGCAGGCTGTGAGTGGTGAACAGTGTCATGCAACTGAGTAAATCCCAAAATATTTGTTTATTTTAAATTATATCAAAATGTATATACGTGATTATGTGTGTGTACCATGACTGAAGAAAAGTAGTTTAGTCTGGTTGTATATGAAAACTTGCATTTTAAGTTCAAATTTATTATGTAGTCAGATAATAAAATAACTTAAAATGCAAGTGTTTTAATTCTGGATCTGTTGGAATTTCCAGGATCATCCTGAGGGTGTGGCCTCTGTTGCATTTAAAATGCAAGTGTTTTAATTCTGGATCTGTTGGAATTTCCAGAGACATCCTGAGGGTGTGGCCTCTGTTGCATTTAAAGAACCAGAAGAAGCTGATCAGTGCATATTGGTCCTTAATGGAAGATGGTTTGGTGGACGACAGATAACTGCTGAGATATGGGATGGCGTTGTAGATTACCAGGTATGACAAGCAGAACAAATTGAATTGACCTTGATATGTATTCTGTCCTATTAGTAGGACAGCACATTTAAAAAAAAAATAATCAGATAGGTATGTGAAGCCTGTGGCTTCACTCAATAAGATCATACACCTTGGGTTCACCTGTTGTCCTCCATCTGGGCCAACCATCTGTCCTTGCCTTTGTTCCCAACAGTCTCCAGATGTAGCATATTAGCCTTCTTCATCCCTGCCTGCTGCCCTGTCATCCCACCACTGGTCACTACACTTGCTGTGATTTTTCCTGATCTGCTTATCCCTCGCCTCCCAGCCCTGCCTGTCCCCAGGCACTTTAGCCTCAATTGTAGGAGGGGCAGCACCTCGTCCATCCCCATCATGCAGGGTGAGGCAGCTATTCATGTGTACCCTCTCCAACATTCCACAGTGCATTTGCTGCTCATGGTCACTACACAGTGAGACCTGGCACAGGTTAGGTGAAGTGCAGAGCCCCTGTGCTCTGTCTGCAGAGTTCCTCATTCCATATTACTTCAACTCCCCTAACTACACCATTTTTGCCTATACTGCCCTGGACACTCAGCTCGGACCCCCATATCCAGCTGCCTACTTCCCATCATGCCTCCTCCACCTCACTCAAATTCCTGGAAGCTGCTGCCTCCTTCGGTTCACCACTTTTGCTTCACCCTTCATCAAGTTACAGCCACTTCTCCACCTGGTGAAAGCATCAAGTAGAGCTGTGGGCATGATCTTGTCATTTCCATTTCCTTGCTCACTTTTCCACTGATTTGCATCCTGATGTAGCCTGGACCACCTTCTGTCAACCAGTATAGGACAATACTGATCCCTGCAGTTCACCACTGCTCACAGGTCTCCAATCTGAAAACTGTCCCTCCTCTATCATTCTCTGCCTCTTTGCACTTTGCTCGTCCATGTTGTTCATTGCCCTGCCCCCAATTCTCAGTCTCTCAAAAATGCTTGTCACATTTGTGAGATATGATCTCCCACTAATAAAGACATGCTGGCTATCCCTGATCCTTCTTAAATAAGGGCACAGTGTTATCTCTCCTCCAGTCTTCTAGTACTTTCCCTGTGGTTAATGAAGATGAAAAAATTTCTGCAAGCATTCCAGTGATCATATAATTCCATGTCCATGTCCTGTAACTCCTCACACAGATTAGCATGCTGATCGTTGCGAGGACCCACTATCTCCTCACTTATCATTTGTTCTTCATATACTCACAGAATCTTTTAACATTCTCCTTTTCAGGGATATCTCTTCTCACCTTTGCTCCCTCCTAATTTCCTCCTTGAGTATTCCCACGTCCTGTATACACCTCAAGGTGCTCTCTTGATTCCAACTGTTAATACCTCACATGGAATGGTGCAGCTCAGGAACAGGTCCTTGGCCCACATATCTACACGGGTCATCTCTTCTGTACCTTTTCCAAAGCCACCACACCCTTCCTGTAATGGGGCGACCAGGATTGCACACGGAATTCCAAATGCAGCCTAACCCAAAGTTTGGTAGAGCTGCAGTATGACCTCCTTGCCCATCCATACACTTTTACTACCCTATCTGTGTGGCCACTTTAAAGGAGCTGCAGGCCTGAACATCATTTGCTTTGAAGCATCCTGCAATTAATGATATAAATTCCTCTCATATTTAACATCCTAGTGTGCAATACCTGTACTTGTCTGAATTAAACTCCATTTGCCATTTTCTACCCATAACTAACTGATCAATAGCCTATTGTATTTAATAACCCTCTACACTGTTGTGATGAGGCAACAAGTTTGAAGGGTTCTAAGAGAGACAATCCTGCACACCTGTTAGTATCAAATTGTAAACTTTATTTACAAGCAGGGTGGGGGGACGTGCATCAAGACATGCACATATGCAAAGTAGTTACGCACAAATCCTGCACATCGGATACAATTAATTACTAATGATCACGACTCCCATTAGGGTTAAACAATCGGTACCTGCCACCCCTTCTCCAATACACAGGCGCAGCACACTGATTAGCAAAAAAAAGACAAATTAACTACTATCTACAACAAACGAGACATGACAGTTTCTTCCGGGTGTGTGGTGCAGTAGCCCCTGCCCTTTCCCAAGACACACACTTTACAATGGATCCTGCAATGTCACCCACGGCTCGCAACCTGGATGGTGCTCAGGGATGGTTGCAAAGGGAAAGAGAAAGTGAAATAGCCCACGTGCTGGGTTTTTATCCTGCAGCTGGCTAGGTGTCAGGTCCAGGTAACTCCATTTGACCTTCGGTGGGGAGGATGGACTAATTGGAAGGTGCCTTTACATGTGGGTAAATCTGACCTCATTTGAGATGGGGAAATTACTTTTAACCTGCTTGGTCCAGGTCCAGGTGCAAGCAAATAGAAACTCCTTTCTTCTGAATAGTTTTCTGTCCAACCTGTTGGATAAGCCTCCAGGTTACACAACTCCACTAATCTTTGTCATCCTTAAACTTACTAATGCACCCACCTACTTAATTACCTAGTTAAGTTATTTATATAGCACATTTTAAACCACTCACATTGACCGAAGTGCCGTACAGATCAAAAAGACATCACAACTAGGAAACTACTTAAAGTCCAGAATAAAATGGATACAAGAGGATAGAACACAAGGTAACATTCAGGTGCATGACGAGGACTCAAAACGCTGGTGAATAAAAGTGCATCTTCAATCTGGATATAAGAGTTGATGGAAGGGGCTGATTTGATAAGAGGAGGAATGTTGTTCCACAGTTTGGGGGCTGCAATAGTGAAGGAGTGATCTCCCCTGAGTTTACGATTGTGCCCTGGTTTGTCGACCTGAAGGGACTTGAAGTGGAATGAGGAGTTAGGAGATCCGTGATATAAGAGGGAGCTAGCCCATTAAGGGCTTTAACGACAAACAGAACTTTAAAATCAATTCTGAACCATACTGGCAGCCAATGTAGGGAGGACAGAATAGGAGCCTGGCTGCAGCATTCTGAATCAGTTAAAGACGGGATAATGAAGACTGACTAATCCCAGTATATAGAGAGGTAGAATAGTCTAAACGGGAGAATATAAGGGCATGGATAACTTTCTCAAGATCTTTAAATGAAAGGAATAATTATTTTGGCAATAGTGTGGAGCTGAAAAAAGCTAATTTTACTACTGCATTAACTTGTTTGTTGAACATGAAAGTGGAATCAAATATCACACCAAGGGATTTGACGTGGGTTTTGATGAGGGTGGATAAGTTACCAAGACTATTGGAAATAATTTTGGTAGAATTTGAGAGACCCAATAGGATAACATCAAATTTGCCCTAATTTACCTGTGAGAAGTTTTGAGCCATCCAACACTTTGTCCTCTAGACATTTAGTGAGGCTAGCTATCTTTGTTCGTTAGGTTTCAAGGGGAGATGGAGCTGAGTATCATCGGCATAGCAATGGAAAGAGATGTCCTGTTTTTGAATGATATGACCATGAATAAAGAAAAGAGAATGGGGCTTAGAATAGACCCTTGTGGGACCCCACAGAAAAAGGTAGCTGAGGAAGACGAAAATTTGGCCATATTAACTGAGAAAGTCCTGTCATTAAGATGGGATTTGAACCAGTTCAAGGCCGTGCCATTGACACCAACCCCCATACTGGGTGCGGTCTATTAAAATAGCGTGATCCACAGTATCGAACGCTGTGCTAATGTTCAGGAGAATTAGAATGGTGGAGCCACCTGAGTCAGTAGGCTGGACCACAGCACAATTGAAACATATTGGAACAGTCCCAGTAGCCAGGAAACTGTTAATAATAGGATGCTAGGACTAACTATGTCAAAAACATCCTTCAGGAGGGGAGCAGGGATAATGTAGAGGGTGCAGGTGGTTGGCTTCATGGGAGACACAATCTTTCTAAGGGTGGGTAGTGTGCTTGGGCTAAAATGGTCCAGGTTAGATGAACAGAACTGTGGTATAGTTGGGTTACGGAGTGGGGGGGGAAGGAAATAAGGAAATAATTTTCCTGATGCTCTCAATTTTGTCTATGAAGAATTTAAAAAATTCTTTGCATTTGATAAGGGACACATCTGAGTTGGTATTGGGTGTGGGAGCAATGACTGATTGATGGTACTGAACAGGACCTTGGGATTATTGGAGTTATTGGAAATTAGGTGAGCAAAGTATTTTGTTCTTTTCGCTTTTACTGCTTCCTGGTATATGTGCAAATTGTTTTTCAAATTTTCAAGGGAAATTTGTAGTTTATCCCGCTTCCACTTTTGTTCAGCTATCCTCCACTCCCTCCTCAGTGCCTTGGTGGTATTATTAAGCCAAGACGCAGTCTGAAGCTTAGGTTTTTTTCTTTAAGAGGGGCTACAGCATTCAGGATAGAAGAACAGGTGGTATTAAATGGGGTCTTAAGTTGAGGACGTTTCAATAGTGGAAGTATTTGGAGCCGCTATAAGGGCCTCTGAGAAGTTATTAGTAGTCCACAAGTTAATGTAACGGGAGTAGCATATAGGAAGAGGAGGAGTTGGGGGAGCAAGGCAGGGATAGGTCGAAAGTAACCGCTTATGGTCCAACACAAGTATCAATTAATACCAGGTTGTTAATTGATAAATCAGATGACAGATCTAGGTCGAGAGTATGCCCTAGCTTCAGAATGGCTCCAGTTGAAAGCAGTTTCAAGTTAAAAGACTCAACTAAATGCATAAAATCACTTACAAGGGGCTTAATTAGACAACACACATGGATATTGAAATCACCAAGAATCAGATTCGAAGTTGGGCATAGTGTTTGAGTCTACATATTGAGTGATAAAATCTTTGATATACAAGAACAATTAAAAGGGGGTGATGCATATCGCAATAACAGAGGTCCCAGCAGAGATCCCTGTGGAACATCACTGGTCTCCAATCACTTCCCTCTGTCTTCTCTGGGCCAGCCAAATGTGAATGGAAGCTATCAACTCATCTTGGGTCCTGTGTATCTCGACCTTCTTGTTTTCAAATCCTCAATGTCCTTTGCTGGCCGGTGTTCCCTGATACTGATAATCATGCCCTTCACCCTAACATGCTGCCCCTGAACTCTTCCCTATATCACTCTTTTAAAAAAAAAAGTCTCCCCTTGTTAGATATCTATTTATCTATAAATGGCTTATCCCAATCAACCTTTGCAAGTACCTGTCTCTTCTTCTTTGGCTTGGCTTCGCGGACGAAGATTTATGGAGGGGGTAAAAAGTCCACGTCAGCTGCAGGCTCGTTTGTGGCTGACAAGTCCGATGCGGGACAGGCAGACACGATTGCAGCGGTTGCAGGGGAAAATTGGTTGGTTGGGGCTGGGTGTTGGGTTTTTCCTCCTTTGCCTTTTGTCAGTGAGGTGGGCTCTGCGGTCTTCTTCAAAGGAGGTTGCTGCCCGCCAATCTGTGAGGCGCCAAGATGCACGGTTTGAGGCGTTATCAGCCCACTGGCGGTGGTCAATGTAGCAGGCACCAAGAGATTTCTTTAGGCAGTCCTTGTACCTTTTCTTTGGTGCACCTCTGTCACGGTGGCCAGTGGAGAGCTCGCCATATAACACGATCTTGGGAAGTACCCATTAAAAAGTATGCCATTAAAAGTACCCATTCCCCAACTTGTAGACCAGTGCTATAATTTTCCACAACTACCTCGGAACTAATGGAATTATGATCTGTTTCCCTATTGATTCACCAGCCTCATTCCCTCAGTGTAGCCCCTTCTTTAGTAGGGTCATCTATATACTGCTTGAGAAAACTTTGCTGAGCAGATTTAACAAACTTTGCTCCATTCAGTCCCTTTCCCTTATGACAGTCCCAGTCCATCTGTGTAAAATATTGATGTAGCTCCCTCAACAGTAAAGTATTTCTGATTCATTACTTCCTTCTTGTTTCAAACTTGTTACAATGGTTAATGCTTTACTCTGAAACCTCCCAAAGTTCCTCAGGAGCTAATATTTGAATAAAATCATTTCTCATTCTTCTAAAAGCAAAAGGCCCAACAACCTTTCCACATGAAACAACCCCTTAATCTCAGGAATCAACCTACTGAACCTTTCCAGAAATTATTCTAGAACATCTATATCTCTCCTGAGGTAAGGGTTCACACCTAGTCCTGTACAATTGAACCAAGGCTGTTAAAATAAAGGTCATCTACCTTCCTAATGACTTGTTGACCCTGCAGGCTAATCTTGTTTCATGCACAGTGGAACAGCAAGCAGAGCTCAAGTTCAAGCAGTCTGGGTCTGATTCTGACCCCAAGTGCTGTCTGTTTGGAGTTGATCCAACAGGGAGGGTTTCTTCCCACATCCCAAAGATATGCTGATATGTGAATTGGTCAATTGTGGGAAGGTAGCAGGAGAATCCGAGCTGTTGAGTACACGTGAGTGAAAAGATTACAGGGAGATAGATGGAAGAAATGGGAATCGGGGCTCCAGCATCGACTAAAGGGCTGAATGGCCATCAAGGAAAAATGTGAGGAAGGTTTTTTTAACCTGTTTAGTTTTCTTATCTCTTCCCAATCTGTGAACCTATTAAAAATCTTCACAATGGGTGGCACGGTTGGCACAATGCTATTATAGCGCCAGTGAGCAGGGTTCAAATCCACCACTGTCTGTAAGGAGTTTGTAAAATCTGTAAATGCTGTCTTTCTTTACAATTTGATACTGTCCTTGCTTTACTAAGTTTGCCACAGATGGATCATTCTTGTAGACTCTATTTCTCAAAGTCGTATATCTTGTAAATACTGGAATAAAAACCACCATATATAACCATATAACAGTTTACAGCACGGAAACAGGCCATGTCGGCCCTACGAGTCTGCACCAGTTCACTTGATCATCTCCACTAGCTACACCCCCCACCCCACTCTCCGCCCATAAATATTTAACTATATAACAGTTTACAGCTCAGTTTACAGTTATTTTTTAAACCCAGTCCTCTTCAAGTAATTTTGCCTTCATGCTTCGAACTCGTATTTTTAAAGTAAATGCTCTCTATATGTCATCATCGTTCGCCAGGCTGTGTTTCCTGGAAGTTGAGATTGTGTAGAATGTATTCTCCAGACTTTAAGAGAATAATAGAGAAGTCTTTAAAGGGCACAAAATTCTTCCAAGATTTAAGAAGGAGGGATGTTTCGCCCAGCTGAGGAATCAACAACCAGAGGTGTGGGTCAGAACCAGGACCAAAATGAGCAATTTCTTCAGTTGGCAATTAGTGAATCTTTGGAATTCTGTCCCTGGAATGACATTTGGTCATTGAGCCTGTACCAAGGTCTGGTTTATCCAAAGATTGGTAGATTTGTGGGTGGTCAGACAATTGAGGAGCATTGGTGCTGGTGAAAGGCAGTAGTGGATTGGCTTTGACCTTGATGAAAGCAAGCCAATTCAGAGGGCTGAATAGTTCACATGTGAATTTGTTTCTTCTCAAGGTAAATATAAAATTCTCACACTTCTCCAGAGAGAACCCATCTCTTATGAAAGTCTTATTATTCAAGATAGTGGAAGAGCCAGCCTATCGGTATAATCTGTACAATCCCTGGTTATCTGGTACTTCATTCTCCCAAAGGGTCGTGAAGGTTTATTTAAGAACTTCATTTCCAATTTCCTCAGTTGCCTTTATGTGGTGAGTTTGACCTCCCAGCCCTTGATGACCCTTCCTGACGGTACTATCCCCAGCCCTTGTTAACTCACGTGCTAACTGTTGTAGGATAGATTAGCTATAACCAAGCCAGTTATGCTCTCTGCTATACATCTACACCAACCTGCTGGCCACAAACATTCACAGTCTGATAACATCACAATTGTCTGATACCGCAACCAGCTGCCTTTGTTCAGGTGGAAGAAGCTCAGCAGGTCCAGCTGAAAAGTAAAGACAAAGATACAAAACCAACATTTTGGGCTTTAGCACTTTCTCAAAGTATGAGCAAAATGTAGACAGGTGCCTGAACAAAATGATGGGGTAGGGGGGGCAGGGGTAGGAGGTCAGGCCCACTAGTAAGAGGTAATAGGTAGATAAGGGAGGGGGGATGGGTCTGTAAATGGAGAGGGAAGGGATGGAGAACTGGAGGAATGAAGACAGAGGGATAGGGAAGAATGGGGAGTAGGTTAGCAGAAACGGAGAAGTCAATGTTCAGCGAAGCGATCTCCTAGTCTGCATCCGGTCTGTTCAACGAACAATGGGAACACTGGATGCAGATTTTTTAAAATTTAAAATGTACTTGCTTTCATAAGGGACAGTTTCTCTCTGGAGAAGTGTGAAAATTCTATATTTAGACATACTACACAGTAACAGGTCCTTTCTACCCACAAGCCTGTGCCATCAAATTTACCTCCAACCCTGGTACATTTTGAACGGTGGAAGGAAACCGGAGACCCTGAGGTAAACCTATGCGGACCCTGGTAGAATATGCAAACTCCTTATAGACAGCACAGGATTCAAATCCAATCCTGATCACTGGCACTAACCGCTACCAGCTCACATTCACACATGAAATGTTGCTTCACTTATCCACCTATTACCTCCTACCCTTTTTGTTGTCTTTGTGGAGCAATCCATGCTACAAGCCCACACAGGAAAGGCTCCTCAACTCTTTGTCCATTTAATTGATGGCGACATCGGTGTGGCCTTGTGCACTTGTGATGAGCTCGTCAACTTTATTTACGTTGCTGCTAACTTTCATCCTGACCTCATTTTAAATAGCAAAAATTTGGTCCATGTCCTGTGACCCTTTCCCCTTCTTCTCTTTGTTTCCATCTCGGGAGACACAAAGCTACCAGCTCCCACAAGTACCTCGACTACAGGGATTCTATTTGTTTCTCTTTAATTTCTCCATCTCTATCATATCTGCTCCCAAGATGAGGTCTTCCACTCCTCCCAAATGTGTGGCTTCCCCTCTGCCACCATCAACCCAGCCCTTAGCCGCATCTCCTCCATTTCCCACTCATCTTCCCTACCCTGGCTCTATCTGAGCCTAGATGCCACAAAAACATGATTCCCCTTGTCCTCAGATTCTGCATTGAACACATTATTCTCCACAATTTCCGTCACCTACAACGTTGTCCCACCACCAGACACATCTTCCCCTCTCCTCTCTCCGCCTTCTATAGAGGTCGCTCCCTTTGTGACTTCATCATCCGCTCATTCCTTCCCACTACTCGCTACCATGGCACCTTCCTCTATGGCCGAAGTAAGTGCCCACATCTCTCTCTCTACCTTTCTGAGCCCCAAATAGTGGTTCCAAATGATGCTACTCTTCCTTTTTGATTCTGCGGGAGCCATCTACTGCATCCAGTGCTTGCATTAAGGACTTTTCTACATTGGGAAGACTGGACACCATCTGGGAGATCATTTCGCCGAGCACCAGTGACAAGGTTCTCCCAGTGGCCAACCACTTCAGTTCTGCACTGCACTCTCATGCTGGTATGTCTTTTATTGGCATTGTTCTGTCAACCCAAGGCCACCCATAAAATGGAGGTGCAAAGCCCAATTTTCCATCTGGGCCCTCTCCAACCCGATGGCATTATCATTGGCTTCTCTGGATCCTGCTCGCCCACCTCCCCATGCTCTCTCTCTTCCCCATCCCTCTGCTTTCCTCCAGCTCTCCATCTCCTTTCACAGTGATTCCCCCTTCCCCTTGTTTGTTGTTGGACCCTCCCTTTTCCACCTCTTGTCTGTGGGCTTGTTCCCCTCCCCCCACCATTTTGTTCATGTGTCTGCCTAGATTTTGCTCCAGACTGAAATGTTATGTACCTTAATTTTTGCTATTTAAAATACACTTCTTGATTTGCTGACTTTCTCCAGCATTCTGTTTTTACTTCAGTCGCTGTGTCTGCAGACCTTGTGTTTTACTGCCTGTACCCAAGTGCATTCTTTCTCGTGAAATGATGATTGCTTTGAGTTTAGTTTCTTGGTTGGCTCATGAGCATTGTGTCATGGTAATGCATGATTTCACGTTGGGAAGCAGGAGGAATCCATCTGGTCACCGTCCCTATTCAACCCTGGTCACTGAAGCTGTGAGTGCCCTCCTGAGCCAGCTTAAATATCACGTGATGGTATTGAGGTACATTTCATTAATACATAGCTGCCTAAGGATCAGAGACCACGACCTCAACTTTCATGGCAAAGTAATGGCATTTTTATAATGCAGGGTTAGGCAAAAGTTTAACATGAGAAACTTTCATAAATATCCCTTGAAAATATTTTCCACCTACTTCATGGACCCAATTGATGAGTGTAAATAGTATGTTTTGGTATTAATATGTTTTGAATCTGTACTCAGGACAAGTGTGACATTATTCTGGAGTGCTACTTGTCCAGACAAGGAAGTGACCACTGTTTTGAAATCAGTTGCTTCACCTTCATGAACTTTGTCAGCATGAGACTATGCATGTTGCCTGGCCGCACTCTGGGAAACGGCCCAGCACAACCCTGGAGCCAGGGTTAATGGTGAAGCTGACAATGAGCCTCTACTTGTTATCCTCTGCTTCCACTCACTTATTTAAAAAATGGATCTCCCAGGTTTTCAGTGAAAGATCTGTCCGTATATTTTGCAGTTGGACATAAGGGGAAACTCTCATTTTAGCCAACCGGCAAACATTTGTTAAATATCATTTTGATTTCTAGATCGAAGAGACTGTAAAGGAAAGAGAGAGTCGAATGAAATCCTGGGAGTCGTTTTTGGAAGACGTTCCATCCACTGTTAAAGTGGATGACCAGAAGGCAAGTGGCCAAGCGCTGGGAGGATTGTCTGTTCCCCCAGAGGATGGGAAGCAAGCTTCAGAAGCTCCAGTGGACTGCTCTGCTCTTTCACAGAACACTGCAACTCCATCAGTAGACAGTTCAGCACCCTTTCAGGGCACTGGACATCCGTCAGTAGACTGTGTGGTACCTACAGAGATCAATAAACTAGAAGATGTGAAACCTTCCACAGCTGAAGTCGAAGGGACAGAAGATTGGAATGAGGAAAGTTTATCAACAGACAGTAGCTTAGATGGAAGTGATACAGAAGAGGCCCCTTGAATACTTGTAAATGATTTTGCTTTATGGCTGTTTAGTCATTTTTATCTGGAAGATTATCCATAATACAAACGCACAATGATGAGGGGCCATTAAAGCCCCACTGTCCCACACAGCTGACATCCTGCGGTGACATTGTCTTGGAGAAGACAATGTACATCCTACCACAAAATCTTAGAGAATGCAAGACAAAACATACTTAAAACTCGGGCTTGTTGTAAAAGCTTTAGGATGGGGCTTGGGAATAGAGAAATGGACTGCTTAATCAAAGGAGTCTAAACAAATGCTCCTACCCTTGGGTAGTGGGCAAAAGATTTCTAGAGGTTGGAGACACCCAGGAAATGCAGATGCTGGAACCTGGAAGTAAACACCATCTTGTTGGAGGAAGGTAGCAGGCTAGAGCAGCAAAAGTGGTATAAAAGCCCCTTGTTAAGATGCATCCACATTCTGGAAGAAGGGCTCCAGCTCAAAACATCAGCCATTCTTTGTCCTCCGCTGCTGCTCGACCCTCCAGCAAATTGTGTTGAGATTTTGATTTCTGAGGGGATGTTTAGGGATGAAATTGGATTTACAGCAGATGAACTGGAGGTAATATCCTACCTCAAGTCGATCTGATGATGCTCTCTAAAATAAATGGATGTAGAGAGCTGTTGTCCATGTTTTAACTTCATATTTTCTTTGAACACGTTTTTTAAACCCAACCAGCAACTGACTTGATAGAACAGGATCAATTCTAATAGCAATGGCCTGCTTCTTGAGTTCTGCTCCTTGGTCAAATCTGGAAGCAGCATCAAAACCTTTTCCCAGTTTTTGATTTGAACACAGGACCATACACTACTTCTTTTCAGTTATAAACTGTGTGTTGAATGGATCAAATCAAAATTACCAAGATGCAGGTTTTTGTTTTACCACCTGAAAGATGTGGAGAATGAAAATGATTTATTAAGCCTTTCAAGAATTTTCTGTTCTCATTAAGGAAGTGGATTTTGATAGAAAATGAATCACTAGTTCATGTAGATCAATGATTTTCAAACTTTTTCTTCCTTTCCATGTACATCCCACTTTCAGTAATCCCTACGCCATCGGTGCTCTGTGATTAGTCAGGGATGGCTTACGGTGGGATATGGGTGGGAAGGGAAGGTTGAGAATCACTGCTCTACACCCAATTGTGTCTGAAATATTTTGCTTGAGAAAAATTGTCCTTGGCCGATTTCCTTTGGAGTTATGAAACCGTGCACATAACAAGTCAATGAAGTATGATTAAAACAGCGGTTTTCAAACTTTTTCTCTCCACCCACATACCACCTTAAGCAATCCCTTACTAATCATAGAGCACCCATGGCATAGGGATTACTTTAGTGGTATGTGAGTGGAAAGAAAAAGGTTGCGAGCCACTGCTGTAGATGAATTCATCCAATGTCTCTAGTTGAGTGCTTATATACTGTACTTTGGATTAATTCCTTCACCTCCTGTGATTATTGTAATTGCTTATCACATTTTTAATTTTATTTGGACTTCAAATTTATACCAAGTTTTGTTCTGCATTGTTTTCATTTGCTGATTTCATTTAGTTGCCTTCACATTGTATTTCTGCATCAGGAATTTGCGATATGCCACCGGAGACACAAGTTTTTTTTAAACTATGTACTTGGAAGCAATTTCCGTGCATCTGTTTCCATCCACGCTCACTGAATGTTTTCATGGTTAGAGCATCAAAACTTTTATCATGTGCAGAACTTTGATATGAAAGGCAATTTAAAAATCATCAATTGTGAGGAATGGCCATCTTATCCTTTTAGAAATAAAATATTGGCAAGTAGTTAATAATTGGTAAACTTTGATTTGCAAAGTGAAAAATAATAATTAGATATTTAGATGCATTTTCAATGCAACTTGTGACCATTAGAATTCTGGAAAGATTGCATCATTATCCCATCTCCCCCAGCACACTTCTTGAACCGTGTTTGTAACATCCTGCTTGAAAGACCTATTGGTGACAGTCCTGGAACCTTGCTTGTTTTGTTTAAATATTCTACAGTATTTGCTAAAACTGAAATGTAAGATTATTTTGCCATTTAAAAATAATAATCAGATATGAACATCAGGAATTGGCTAATTGAAAAACTCAAATGTCCTCTTTCCTTTATAAATGATTCCCTCCACTGTATTTCCTCCATTTCTTGTTCTTCTGCCCTCAGACAGAATAAGGGTAGAGTCCCTGGTGTCCTCTCTTTCCACTTCACCAGCCTCCACATCCAACACATTATCCAACATTATGGTCAACTTCACTACCAGCTTCTCTGATTTTTGCCGAGATCAGCCTCTCTGAGACTCACTTGTCTGTTCTTCCCTCCCCATTCACCCTTCCACCCTTATAGACACTTCCCAAGTACAAAACCTGGCCTTGCACCTTCCCTGTCACCTTCCACTCTTTAAAAAGCTGTGTACTGAGCTGGCAAGTTTCTTTTCCAAAGATGGGATTTGGTGAGAGGAGGACTAAAAAATGCTGGTAAAAGGTGACTGTAACTAAGTAATTGGCCAATAAAAGGAAGGGAAGCGGAAGTGGAGTGGCAAATATGAGTGAGATTTGGATGCTTCACAGGGAACCAGGTAAGACCCTTAATCCTTCCTCTTTAAACCACTCAAACATACTTGGAAATAAGCCAGGTTACTGGCAACTGAGGAAGTAAATAAAATACACCAAATTACACCCAGTTGAATAAAGTAGGGATGCAGGTCGGATAATGGGCTGCAAGGTGTGGGAGCTCGGGGGGCCCCTGTGGTTCCAGGTGCTCAATCTGCAGTATATCAGGCTTCATCATCATGAACAAGTCATATTGCAAACATTCATATTATAACCATCTTACAACATCACTATAAAAAAATAAAAATAATAGTGCACGAAAAGTAAGGCCGTGTCTTTGGTTCATTGATTATTCAGGAATCTGATGGCAGTGGGGAAGAAGCTGTCCTTGTGCCACTGAGTGCTTGTACAACGGTAGCAGAGTGAAGAGGCTGTGACCTGGGTGGTGGGGGTCTTTGAGGATAGAGGCTGGATAGAGTTAAGTCTGGTGCCTGTGTTGTAGGCTGAGTTAACAAACCTCTGGAGTTTATTCTTGTCCTGAAAGTTTGTGCCTCCATACCAGGCAGTGATACAACCAGGCAGAATGTTCTCCACGGTGCACCTGTAGAAGTTCACAAGAGTCTTTCAAACCGCCTCAGACACCTCACAAAATATAGCTGCTGGTGAGCCTTCTTTGTGATTGCATCAAGATGGAGACTCCAGGACAGATCCTCGGAAATGTTGACACCCATGAATTTGAAGTTCTTGACCCTCTCCACTCCTGAGCCCTTGATGAGGACTGGGTCATGTTCCACTGACTTCCTCTTGAAGTCCACAGTCATCTGGTTTTACTGACATTGAGCGCAAGGTTTTTGTTATACCATTCAATGAGTTGATCAATCTCTTCTGTCCGCTTCCTTATTTCCGTCTGTGATTCTGGCAACAACTGTGGTATCAGCAAACGTAGATGGCATTGGAATTATGCCTGACCCCACATTAGTGGGTGTAACGAGTAGAGCAGTGGGCTAAGTGTTGGTGGCTCGAGGAACTCTGGCTTAAAGCTCATGACCTGGAAACTGAGCTTCAAACACTGCGACCCATCGGGGAGGGTGGAGTTACCAGGACTCTGTTTCAGAAGGCAGTCATGCCCATTAGATTAACTGCTTCAAATTTGGTCTGTGATCCAGAACGAAGTCGTGGATGCTGATGAGGTAGGTCAGGGGATCCAAGAGATCATGCCTCACCCCTTGAGCTCGACTCACAGGTAGGAGATTCTCAATTGTTGTGTGGTTGAGAGTCCAGGCTGCAGGATCATGGTATTGATGTTCAGTGAGCCATTGGTAGGGCGGGGGGTGGAGGGGGTGGTGGATGAAGAGAGAAATGTGATTGGGGATCATGTAGCAGGAAAATCGACACTATTCTCTGAGGCAAGAATAGAGTCCCAAAGGCAGTGTTGCCTACCTGGTGGCTGTAATTATGGCACCTCGTCTGACCCTTGGAAGAATGTGGGAAGGGAGAGACCCAGTTGTGGTCCATGTGGGTATCAGCAACTTGGGGAGAACTGGAAAAGGGGTTCTGTAGGGATGTGAGCAGCTGGAAGTTGAATTTCAAAGCAGTTTTGCAAACATCATAATCTGGATTTGCTGCCTGAGCCACGTGCACATTTGGCAGTGCTGATGAGATTAGGGAGTTAAACGCGTTGCTCAAGACTAGTGGAGAAGTGGATGTGAATTTGTGGGACATTGGTGTTGGGCAAGGTGGGAGCTGTTCTAATGAGATGGGCTCCATTTGAACCATGCAGGGTCCAAGGTTCTGGTGAATCACATAACTAGGGCTTTGGATGGGAATTTAAATAATTGGGGAGGGGGGGAGGGGGTGTGGGTGGTGGTGGTGGAAGGTACAACAGATTGGAAAAGTAAGAGGACTAAAAGTGAAAGAGCACAGGCCAGCTTATTGAAGTTTCCAGAATAAAAGTAAGGCAAAGTTTAGAAAAACATAAGAATTTAACATCTAGCAACATGGATGAAATATAAGGAGGGTGGTGAACACAGGACTGAAGATGGATGTAATTGAACACTGTACAGAACGAGGTAGATGAGCACATTTAGAAATTGGCAGGTATGACTTGGTGTAGCAGGGAAGATAAATGTGCAGTGTACAGATGATCTGAAGCAGATGTGTCGTGAGAAGCTGACTACAACATTCACTAAACTCTATGCTGCTTCTGGAGGCCACAGAGAGGTGAGGGTAGCCCCTGGGTAGTTCCCATCAGACACAGGCTCCCGTAATACTTTTGCTTACCCGTCGTCTCACCTGAAGGGCTCACTGATCCTGCCCCCTCCCTAATTAATTTCCACCCATGGTGAGGTCACAGAGTCAATTTGAAGAGGTGCTTGCTCTAGCCAGTTGTCAGTGGGAATTCAAAGTGATCAAATATACAAGTAAAAACACGAAATGCTGGAGAAGCTCATCAGATCAAACAGTGTCCTTTATGTAGCAAAGGTAAAGCTACACTGGCACGTCTCGAGGTTCTAGCTTGGAAATAAGACACACAAGGAGTGCAGTTGAAGCTGATTTAATAAACTGGCTGCTCCCTTTTATATAGTCAGGCAGACTCTGGCTGCCATGTGACTGATGGGCATGACCCGTGTCCCTTCAGGCTCTGGTGTCCTCAAGGCCTGCCATCAGTGATTGGCTGGATCGGCCCGTTTTGCTGCATCATTATTGGCAGGTGTGGCTTGTGCTGCCCTGGGTGCCAATTGGCCCTTTCTTGATCTGGTAATTGGCTGGCAGAGCCCGTTTGCAGCGGCCTATGGGAACAGGCCACTGATGCCTCGATCCCATTTTTGAACAGCGTCTTCTGTGTTTGTCTGCGGCGATGGCCATTATAACATAATCGATGTTTCAAGTTTGAGCCCTTCATCAAATTGTGAGAAAATGCCGGCAGGTGACTGAACAAAAGAGTGGGTGGGGTGGGTGGGTTAAGGGTGGAGAAAAGAATGAGGGGGAGGAGGGATGATAGGATGAAAGAACTGGAAAGCAGGAAATGGGGTAGGGGGAAGAAAAGGTAGCAGGTTTAATGGGAAGAAGTGAAGTCAATGCCATGTGGCTGGAGGGTGACCAATTGGAAAATAAGGTGTTCCTCCAATCTGCAGGTGGTCAGAATGGGACAGTACACAAGGCCATGGACAGACAGGTGAGCACGGGAGGGTGACTCGGAACTGAAATGGTTGGCCACTGGGAGGTGGCTATGGTTGTGGACGGAGAGGAACTGCTGAGCGAATTGATCCCCCAATCTGTGACCGGTCTCTCCAATGTAGAGAATGGCACAAAGGGAGCACCAGATGCAGTAAATAAGATTGGGAGTGATCAACATGGCTTTTTTCAAGGTAATTATCATCTGAATGTACATGTACAACCTGACCAAACAGTTTCTCCAGACCACACAAACCATAACGATCGCATATAAACAAAGGCATAATTTTAAATGAATATTTTGGAATGATTTACTCTGTTACAGAATGCTGCTCATTAATCTCACAGCCTGTGGGAGGAGGCTATTTCCCATCCTGTACCACCTCCTCGATGTTGAGGGTTAGTGGGTCAGAGGTACTGAGTGATGGATGGAAAAGGTCCTCAAGGTCCTAATTATTTTAGCAATGTTCCCTGTCAATGTCAGTGGAAGAAATGAGACCCAAGTGGTATTTTCAGCTGTTCTGATGGCCCTCGGTCTTCCAGTCCTTTGCAGCTACCATTACCACATAATAATGCAGCCAGACAGGACACTTGCAGCTGTGCTCCTGTAAAAGTTGTCAAGATGGGGCCAGTATCCTTGACCTCCTTTAGAAGTGCCTTCCTGACTGATGGTGGTAGTGTGAGTCGAGGACAGGTCATCCATTATATGCACTTTGTGCTCTCCATGGCAGAACCATTGATGTATAATGGCGAGTGGTGGACCCTCATCCTCTTGATGGACAATCATCTCCTTTACCTTGTCCATGTTGAGACTCAGGTTGTTATTCTCGTACCAGTTTATGAGCTTCCCATCCACTCATTATTGTTGCTGAATGCATCGACCTCTGTTGTAAATCCGCAAACGATTCTGTAAGAACTGAATCTGGGCAGTGCAGTCGTGAGTCGGTGGTGTAAACAGTCCTGAACACACAGCCCTGAGTGTGATTCAACTTGAGTTTTTGCTACCAGCCCAGACTGATTGTGGTCTTTGGTAAAGAAGTCCAGAATCCATTTGCAAAGAGGGATGTTTAGTCCCATTGAGGTCAGTTTATTTACCAGCCTCTGAGGTATGATCGTGTTAAATGTCAAATGAAAGTCAACAAAAGCTTTGTGTATGTGATATCATTCTCCAGGTGGGTCAGGGCAGAGTAGCGAGTCAATGCTATTGTATCATCTATGGACCAATTTGGACGGTAGGCAAACTTGAACAGCTCGAGTGTCACTGAAAGGTGTGCTTTGATGTGTTCCATTACCAGTTGCTTAAAGCACTTTGTGGCTGTAGAGGTCCATGGCACTGGCAGCCATTTAGTCACCAATCTTAGTTTTTGGAGGAGGTTACTAGAATATTGAGGATAAACCGTGGAAGGTCTGCCTGCCTTTGATAAGGTCCTGCCCAGTAGGTTGGTCAAGAAGTTTCTGTTGCTAGACTTGCTGGATGAGGTTGTACATTAGATTGCAGGAGACACCAGAGAGTGGTAGCAGAGGATTGCCTCTTACACTGAAGCGCTGTGGTGGGTCTCAGGGATCGTTGCTGGGACCATTGTTGTTCATTGTCAAAATCAATGATCTGGATGATAATGTGGTGAATTGGATCAGCAAGTTTGCAGATGACAAAGATTGGTGGTGTTGTGGACAGTGAGGAAGGTTTCCAGAGTTTGTACTGGGATCTGAACCAGCTGGGAAAATGGGCTGCAAAATGGTAGATGGAATTTAATGCATTTTGGGAGGACTAGCCAAGGTAGAACATACATGGTAAATGACAGGGCATTGTGGAGTGCAGCAGAACACATGGATCTGGGAATACAGAGATGTAATTCCTTGAAAGTGGCATCATAGGTGGACAGAGTTGTAAACAGGCCTTTTGACATCTTGGCTTTTATAAATCATAGTATTGAGTACAGAAGTTGGGATGTTGTGGTAAAGTTGTATAAGACACTGGTGAGGCCAAATTTGGAGTATTATCTGCGATTTGGTCAACAAACTACAGGAAAGATATCATAGTGCAGAGAAGATTTACTAGAGTTGCTGTGACTTGATGAACAGTTATATGGAAAGTTAAATAAGTTAGGAATTTATTCTCTGGAGTGTTAAACAGCTCAAGCAGGTGCAACAACAACTCCAGCATGTGCTGCACTGACAGCTCCAGCAGGTACAATGGCCCCACAAGCCAGGTAAAGAAGACCTGAACATGTGGATGCAGAGGGGGGCTACAGGTCAAGCTGAGACTCTGGGACCTGAGGCTCCTCCCATCCTCCTGGCCAACATACAGTCCTTGAAGAACAAACTTGATGAACTCCCAGTCAGATTTCAACATCAGAGTGTCATCAGGGAGAGCTGCATGATGTGCTTTACAGAAACCTGGCTAAACACAAACATTCCGGACACGGCACTGCTGCCCAAGGGCTACACCCTCCATCACCCTCCATCACGCTGACCGAACACCCATGTCTAGAAAAACCAGGGGAGGTGGTGTTTGTGTCATCATCAATTTATCGTGGTGCACAGACATGACGGTCATGTCCCAGACCTGCTCCCCTGACCTGGAATATCTGGCAACCAAAGGCATTCTATCTACCAAGAGAGTTCACTGCCATCATCCTAGTCGCGATTTACATTGACCCCAGGCTAATGTCAGACTAGCACTGGAAGGACTGAACATAGTGATAAACAGCCATGTGACAGCACATCCGGATGCCTTCCAGATCATTGTGGGAGACTTCAATCAGGCTAATCTGAAGAAGACTCTGGCAAACTACCACCAACACGTCACATGTGAGATCAGGGGAACCAATACACCCGACCACTGCTCCACCACCATGAAGAACATCTACCGAGCCATACCACGACCACACTTCGGCAAGTCTGATCATCTGGTTGTACAAGCAGACACTGAAGACCACAACACCAGTGGTGAAGATGTGGTCGAGAGAGGCGGAGGAGGAGCGTTTGCATGATTGCTTTGAATCGGTGGACTGGAACATTCAAAAACTCATCCATAGACTGGAATGAATATGCAACAGGTGTCACCAACTTTATCAAGTCCTACGTGAATGAGTGTGAGCCCATGCGCAAATACTGTGTGTTCTCCAACCAGAAGCCCTTGATGAATCTAAGAATCTACAACCTGCTGAGGGCAAGTACAAGGGTGTTTAAGGCCAGGGACCGAGACCTCTTCAAGAAGTCCAGGTACAACCTGCAGAAAGCCATCTCTGAAGTAAAGTGGCAATTCCATAGGAAGCTAGAGACAGAGACAGATCCACGCCAGCTATGGCAGGGGGTGCAGGCCATTACAGCCTACAAACCGATGATGAACACTATAGATGTCTGTGATGCTTCATTACCCAATGAGACGAATACATTCTATGCCCGCTTTGAGAAGAACTACCAAATAGGGCCTCTGAGAATCCCTGAATAGGCTGAGGACCCTGTGATATCTGTCTCTGAGAACAACATCAGAACATCCTTCAAGAGGGTGAACCCTCACAAGACGTCAGGCCCTGATGGCGTACCTGGCAAGGTACTGAAAATCTGCGCCAACCAACTAGCTGGAGTGTTCATGGGAATTTTCAACCTCTCATTGTTGCAGTCAGAGATTCCCATCTGCTTCAAAAAGGCATCAATCATCTTGGTACCCAAGAAGATTAGCATAGGCTGCCTCAACGATTACCAGCCAGTAACACTAACTTCTACTGTGATGAAATGCTTTGAGAGGCTGGTCATGGCCAGAATTAACAAAGTAAAGATCTGGACCCACTACAATTCACCCATCATCACAATCGCTCCACAACAGATGCAATATCGCTGGCTCCACTCAGCTCTGGATCACCTCATCTTCTGAGCTGGGGTAAGTAGGATCCACATGGGCAGCATAGGTGTCTTTGTGCACCCTGAGCTGGGAAACTCGCCCTTTGCTGCAAATGAGTAAATTTGGAAATTGATGGCATTAACTAATTTCCTGCGCTTCACGTCGACCAGAGGTCATGGGATCGTAAGAAATTTGTACCCAAAATGGGCTGCTCGATGGAAGCCAAAACACAATCCCAATGGAATGTCGCTCCTCCTATACTAATCGTGACATGTCCCGTGCCAAAGCTGGGAATAAAAGTACCGTTTGCAGCTTGAAGAGCAAAGTCTTGTCTCAAAGTATGTTGGTGGGAGCAAGCTGACCTCAGCACTTGTGTCTACAAGAAACCTGTATTTACCAGTGGCATCTTGAAGATACGGGAGGTCAGTACTTGTGCCAGCTGCCATGGACACTACTGGCAGCTGGATTTGTCATTTCCCAACACTTTTGTGGTAGCTACATGGGGGCATGCATCTACAGGCATCTTTCTCCACCGGCGATGGTAAAAACACCATTCTTGGTGCCCGTGGACACAGGTGGTGTGCAGGACACGGGAGATGTATCTCCTGTGAATGTGAGCAGACTCTTGCATTGGTTCAAGGTAAAGTCTGTCAGCCTCCTGAGCCACGTCCATGTTTGCTATTGGTATTGAGACACAACTCTGAAGTTTTGATAAGCAATGCGAATGACCATCTGCTAATGTGAGCATCTCATTCATCATATCAAATGGATGCCTGTCACCCAGCCTCTCCATATTCAAAAGCTGGATGCTGCACTCATGCCTGGTCACTTCCAGTGTGTCCAGGAGGAACTGGCAGAACCTGGTAGTACAGGTTGTCTGCCGGGGATGGGCAATAATTTCACTCACTTTAGCTGCTGTCGCAGCATCCAACGCCCCAACATCATACCAAAACTTTGTGTCCTCTGTCGTATGCCACGAAGACAAAACTGGGTTTTAGCCTGATTAAGCCATACCTGAGGTTGATGGATCCAAAAAGTCCAGTCGACGTGGCAGAAATGTCCATCCTGTTGTGGCTCCATGAATGGATTCATGGTGGGCCTCCGATGACCTTGGACTCGGAAGTTCTACTCAAGGATACAGTGTGCTCCTGAGCCGGGAATCAGTAACACCTGCAATGAGGGTGATTTCCAGAGGATGGCGATCTGTCCACATTTATTACTAGCAAGGAGGGCATGCTCATTGATATAACTACAGATACCTCAAGCAGAGTCGGGGGGGGGGGGGGGGTGGAGACATTTGCAGGCATTGCCCCTCTAAACAAGGTATTGTGACCTCCCCACCCTTTCCCCTTCCCCTTCCCCAAATGAGGTTTTGTGACCCACAGCCTAGCGTATCTAGTGTCACAGTGGGATAAATGGGTGTCTTCATTACCCATAATCCCCCACACAGCTGGAATCACTTTGCCAGTGCCTATTGTCCACAATGCATCATGGCAAGGGTGACGATACAAAGCAGGAGAAATCCCCGGGTGGCCATGGGCGAGGAGCACAGGATGGAAGAGTCCGCACAGTGGCTCGAAGCATCGTATCCACCCTGCGGTGCTGAGGCCCTGTCGATCTGGGCTTGGTCTCCGCTATGATGGAAGCTATTCCCCTGCACTGCCTTCCTACCTGCCGCCTGTCAGGGAGGCACTCAGAGGAGGTTCATGGTAGGCTGCTGGTAGCTCTATTTTTACTTTATATATTTTTGGGGGGTGTGTATGAGATAGACAACAGACTCGCCAAGGCAAATAGCGCCTTTGGAAGACTACACAAAAGAGTCTGGAAAAACAACCAACTGAAAAACCTCACAAAGCGTATACAGAGCCATTGTCATACCCACACTCCTGTTCGGCTCCGAATCATGGGTCCTCTACTGGCATCACCTATGGCTCCTAGAACGCTTCCACCAGTGTTGCCTCCGCTCCATCCTCAACATTCATTGGAGTGACTTCATCCCTAACATCGAAGTACTCGAGATGGCAGAGGCCGACAGCATCGAATCCACGCTGTTGAAGATCCAACTGCACTGGGTAGGTCACTTCTCCAGAATGGAGGACCATCGCCTTCCCAAGATTGTGTTATATGGCGAGCTCTCCACTGGCCATCGTGTCAGAGGTGCACCAAAGAAGAGGTACAAGGACCGCCTAAAGAAATCTCTTGGTGCCTGCCACATTGACCACCGCCAGTGGGCTGATATCGCCTCAAACCGTGCATCTTGGCGCCTCACAGTTCGGCGGGCAGCAACCTCCATTGAAGAAGACCCCAGAGTCCACCTCACTGACAAAAGACAAAGGAGGAAAAACCCAACACCCAACCAACAAATTTTCCGCTGCAACCGTGTCTGCCTGTCCCGCATCGGACTTGTCAGCCACAAACAAGCCTGCAGCTGATGTGGACATTTACCCCTCCATAAATCTTCGTCCGCGAAGCCAAACCAAAGAAAGAAAAGAAGAAGATGTGGGTTGGTGTGTGTTACATCTGGTTGTTTACAGACAGATGATAATGAACAGAACTTGAATGACAGTGTAGAGAGAGAAGTAAGTCTTGTTTTTAGGACTGTTTATCATAGTCGACGACACCACGTTAATGGGGTAGGGGGTCATAGAAGCCCTTGGAAGTACACCGTGAAGCATACATCTAGGACAGTGCTGGGTCCACCCAAGAGTTCCTGAAGGAAACCAGGCCAAATGCTTTGAGACCAGATACCGACACTGGAAGGAGCTCTGACTCTGATTTCAAACCAGCGCCACAAGAAGTTGATTGCAATCATCTGCTTTGTGAATTCTTCACAAAATTTCAAAATATAACTGATTAATATAAAATAAACTTCAAAAACAAACAAAAAAGAGAAGAAATGTTAACACAGCTAATACACAAAAGTGCTGGAGAAACTCAGCTGGTCCCACAGAGCCCATAGGAGGCAAAGATATAGATTTACAATTGAATTTATTGTCATGTAATAATACAGGGTCATGTTACATGAAATTCCTTTTGCTGCTGTAAGGTGGACAGATTCACCATCGGCAGGAATTGCCTGAAGCGCCTCTTACAGTTAGAAAGAGAAGCAAAAGACAGTCTCTCCCTCCCACCCTCGAGTCACCGAGTGTCTGTAGATTTGCCTCCAGAGATTTTGCAGCCCCCAAAGTCACACGGAGTCCAGTCCAAACCATTGGCCTCCCAAGGTCCAGATCCGAACCTCTAACAAGGTCAGGAACCCTTCGGCACCTCCTCTCATCCTGATTCTGATAACTGGTACAGGATACTGAACTTGCGCTAAATTAAACTGTTTAATCTTTTTCACTTTTTAAACTTAGCCAACATCACACAGAATTTAACAAAGAGGATCAGGGTTATCCACATCACTGTCCTGTCTGAAAGTGACATGGATCCATTCCAGTTCACCTATCACGGCCACAGGCCATCTCACTGGCTCTACACAAAGCATTGGAACACCTGGACAGCAAAGATATCTCTTTATCGACTGCAATTTGGCATTTAACACCATCATTCCCTAAAAACTCCAAAACATGGGACTCAACACCCCATGTGTAATTGAATCCTTGATTTCCTCACCTCCAGACCACAAACACTGAGGATCTGTAAGAACTTCTCCTCCACAATCTCCATCAGTACCAGAGCACCACAGGGCTGTCCTCTTAGCTCCCTGCTCTACTCCCTTGCCACCTATGACTGTGTGGCTCGGTACGACAATAACACCATCTACAAATTTGCCGATAATACCACTAGTGGGTTGTATAATGAATGGTGAGGAGTCAGCGTACAGGAGGGAGATTAATAACTTGGCTGAATGGTGCACCAATAACAACCTCACACTGAATGTCACCAAAACTAAGGAGCTGAATGTTGATTTCAGGAAGGGAAAACCCAGAGGTGAACAATCCAGTGGCCATTGGGGGATTAGAGGTGGAGGGTGAGCAAATTTATGTTCTTGGGAGTTAATATCTCAGAGGATCTTTCCTGGACCCAAAACACCAATGGCACCATGAAGAAAGCACCTCAGTGCCTCTACATCCTCAGGAGTTGTGAAGGTTTGGTATGGCCCCAGAAACTCTGGCAAATTTCTATAGAGGTGTGGTGGAAAATGTGCTAACCAGCTGCGTAAAGCCCTCCCAAAGGTAATGGACACAACCCAGGACATCACAGACACTATCGAGAACATCTATAGGGAACGCTGCCATCGGAGAGCAGCAGAAATTATCAAGGATCCACACCACTCAGCACAAACTCTGTCTCGCTGCTGCCATCAGGTAGAGGGGCCACAAGACATGCACCACCAGGTTCAGAAACAGCTGGTACTCCTCCACCATCAGACTCCTCAACGACAAACTCAACCAGGGACTCATTTAAAGACGTGCACTTCATTGATTTTGTTTGCTCTCCCTGTATTGCACAGTCAGTTTGTTTATATTTGTTATCTGTTTACAGTTTTTTTTACATGTTTACACTGTGTACAGTTTATTTTTTGAGCTACCAATTTGTGGTAATTCTGCCATGCATGCTTCAAATGGGAATCTTGGTTGTATGTGATGTCACGTATGTACTCTGAAAATCCCATGTAGTTTTGCTAAGTATATACAGTGATATGGAGTTCATGTATTATTTACGATTGCAGCATCTGCAATCACTCGTCCCTACATAGCCTCCTTTCATCCTGAGGTTATATCCACTCTGCTGGAGGATCTCAGGGATCCAGCAGCATCGATGGTCGATGTTTCGGACCGGGACCTTTCATCAGGACTGGGAGTGTGGAGCACTCCCTGGCCCACCAACCCCTCCTCCCACCCTGACCAACTCTCTCCTTTCTTCCACATTCCCAGTCCTGATGAAGGTTCCTGGGCTGAAGTGTAAACTGTTATTTATCTCCACAGAGATGCAACTCGACTTCCTCCAGACAGCATTTAGCTTCAGATTGCTGTCTCCTGTGTGTGCTCCAGCATTCAATGTATTTAAGGATTTACTTTCCACTCTATCCCGTGGGTGAATTCCGCTTGTTCTCCATTCTCTGAGGGAAACCTTGGCGAGATTGTTTCCTCATTTCAGTTGCAAATTGTGTTCCTCGTGTCCTCGGACCGTGACCTCTGGTCCTGGACTCTCCAGCCATCAGAAATATCCTTCCTGAACTTAATCAGTCCAGTCCTAGATTTCTGAGATAAACTCTCATTTAATCTTCAGGTATATATGATTATCAGGGGCTTATACAAGGTGAGCAGCCAGCCGACAATAACCAATACCAGAGGACATCTGTTTAAGCCTTCAGCTTCAAGGTGAGTGGAGGAAAATTCAAGGGAGATGTCTGTGGTTTTTTTATACGGAGAGTGGTTGATGCCTGGAATGCATTTCCAGGGGAGGTGGTGGGGTCATTGAAAAGACACTTAGATAGGCACATGGGTGGAAAACTGGAGGGTTATGGGTGCGAGGGAGGGAAAAAATTAGTTGTGGAGTAAGTTTGCATAAGTCAGCTTAACATCGTGGACTGAATGGCCTGTATTGTGCTGTAATGTTGTGCTCTAATAGTCTAGTAATAGAGTTCAAACCAATCCAATCTCTCTTCATGGCAAAATTCAGCTGATGAATCTTCGCTGAACTTGTCCTACACCAAGAGGCAGGGCAGAGTCCAAACCCAAACATTACACCAAAAGTATCATCTCCAAAAGCCCCTGTGCAATTGCAACATAAGGGCACTTCTCCTCTCCCCGAATCCTCTTGCAAACATAATGCTGACCCTTAATAATCACCTGCGGCCCATCTTTGACAACTGGTGCACAGGGACATCTAATTCATGAGACACACGTGGTGTGTCCTGTCTGGCTGCATTGTTACGTGGTTCAGCAGCTGCCAAGATTCAGACTAGAGCAGGGGTGTCAAACTCAAATTCACGGAGGGCCAAAATTAAAAACTTGGACTAAGTCGAGGGCCGAACTAAATATTTATTGAAAATTTTCAACATCTGCATGTTTTCTCTTCTTTCAACATATGTAATGTTAAACTTTTTCTTATTAAAATAAATGTTTAATAATAGTTTTGGATAAACTCTTTCCAGAAGCATTAACAAATGAGAAATAAAATATTCAATAAATAATATTTCTCTATAGAGGATTTGTCAAATGTTGCTAGTGTGCTGTCGAATAGTAAAATCTGAGGGCTATTGAAAATGTGGGAGAATAACATGATTCCTGAAACAATCAAATGGGAGACTGATTGTGGGTTATTTGCCATGCCCTTTTTCCATTGGTACAGATATCCTTTGATTTACACACTTTTCAAGTTTTATGCCTAATGAGCTTGTATCCAGGTGCAGGACCATTTTTAACCAGGAATATATTTATCACTGTGACATGAAACTATTGGAAGATCGTTTTATCCTGAGATTAAAGTTCATAATACTTACTCAGGCCTGTGTGAGGGAGGGCAGGGTTTGCGGGCGATCGGGTTGGACAACGACAGTGCGGGGGCATCGGCTCTCGCTGCAGGGCGGCATCTTGGCGGATCAGCGGCCCCGTCACCGTGAGTGGCGGGTCGGCCTGCGGCAGGGAGGGGGAGTGGGCAACGGTCCTGGCGAGGTCAGGCCCGAGGCCTCCGGTTCCGGGCGCTGGGAAGCGGCCTTGGCTTCCCCTGACACCGGCCAGGCCCCAAAACCAGAGTCCACGGTGAGACCCTGCAACGTAAACAGCGGAGGTGGGGGCGATTAGCGGGCTGACGCCAATGCATTCTGGGATTTATAGTATTAGCTGTGCATGCGCTATACTGGCACGGCGGCCAGCGGGCCACCTCTAATACATTTTTGAAATGATCTTGCGGGCCAAATATAATTATATCGCGGGCCAAATTTGGCCCGCGGGCCAGAGTTTGACATGTGTGGACTAGAGCATCATCAATATAGCTGAGAAGATCACTGAGGTCTCCCTTTTCTCTATTGATGATATTTGCTTCAATCAGGCTCAAAGACCCACAGAGGTGACATGGCAGTTAGTGCAACGCCTTTGTAGCGCCAGCGATCTGGACTGGGGTTTGAATCCTGCGCTGTCTGTAAGGAATTTGTACATTCTCCCCATGTCTGCGTGAGTTTCTCCGGGGGGCTCCCGTTTCCTCCCACTGTTTGAAACATACTAGGGCTCTAGGTTAATTGGGTGTAATTTGGCGGCACAGACTCGTGGGCTGAAATGGCCTGTTACTGTGCTGTATGTCTAAATTTAAATCTAATTTAAAATTCAGGATGGCCAGGCTGGGAAATAGCTTCTTATTTTTACCTGGTTGTGTAGCTCCAGAAGAGCTACTAAATGAACACACATACATAGGATTAGTCAGCAAAGACTCTTTTTTACCTCCTGGTCCAGGCCTTCCGAACCGGGAGTGCCGTCACCACATGCCTCCCACTAATCTGCCGGGCTCGTGTGTTTAAGGTGAACACTAGGGAAGCCCTGCACCCTCTAGAAAGAGGCACAACAGTCCAATTTGCTGCCACTCGGCTCACAGCGCCGCGAGCATTCAGTTGCTCGCCCAGATGAGTGAACAGTGACCCAGCCAGTGGCTCTACACGAGCCGCCCTGGCGACGGTTCGCAACACCGCACTACACGGCCATTCAGCTCATTACACTATGCCCTCCCAGAAGCATCGCCCAAAAGAGTTGAACTGGCCGCACGCGGCTTGGGCGGATGCCCTTGTCTCCTGGGCTGGGGACAGTAGGATCAACATGTGCTGGTTTGAGTCTGTCCACACTAAACAGTTGCAAATGACCCCCAATGTCTAAAGTATACACAACCCCATCCCTTTTTACCAAGCTTATCCGGCAGAAGGCAATGAGCCCCGGCGTAAATCGGCGGGCCTGAGGTGTCGATGTAATAGGACACGCCTTGGGATGTTGTGGAGGTATTGAAATTAAGAGAGAGCACACCAGGAAATTTGTTGAGCAGGGCAGCATAGGTGTCTTCGTGTAAGGTGTGCACCCCGAGCTGGGAAACTCGCCCTTTGCTGCATTCATAGGAACATAGGAAGTAGGAACAGGAATAGGCCAAAAATGGCCCATCGAACCTGCTCCGCCATTCAATGCGATCATGGCTGATCTAATTTATGACCTAACTCCACCTACCTGCCTTCTCCCCATATCCCCTAATTCCTCTATCATGTAAAAATTTATCTAACCAAATTTTAAATATGTTTAATGAAGCAGGCTCAACCACTTCCTGGTTAGAGAATTCCAAACATTCACTACTCTCTGGGAAATACTATTTTTCCTCATCTCTGTCCTAAATATACTCCCCCAAATCTTGAGACTGTGTCCTCTCGTTTTAGTTTCCCCGGCCAGCTCAAAAAACCTTCCTACATCTATCCTATCCATACCCTTCATAATCCTATATGTTTCTATAAGATCTCCTCTCATTCTTCTGAACTCGAGCGAATACAATCCTAGACAATTTAATCTTTCATCATAAGTCAACCCCTTCATCCCAGGGATCAACCTAGTAAACCTCCTCTGGACCGACTCCAAAGCCAGAATATCCTTCCTCAAATATGGATACCAGAACTGGACACAGTACTCCAGGTGCGGTCTCTCCTGTTGAATAAGCATCCCCATGGTGCAACACCCTGGCAGTCATTGTTTGTCCTAATTTGTCTCTTAAGAAAGACCTCAACTGTAGGAAGCAGAAGAATGTTCTATTAGATCATCCAAATTAAATCCTTATTTGCTCGAATGACATTATTTGCCCCTGATCATAACAGTCCTTGATACACCTGTTCCCCTTCTGGCACCAGGTGTCCAGGATCCTGTTGTCCCACGTCATGGGTATTACATTGTTCTGGTTGAAGGGTGTATTAGGAGACAGCTCCACCTTCAATCCAATGATGTATTTGTTGCCATACTTGGGGTTATTTGTCTTTTTGGAAATTAATTTGGTGTTCCATTTATATATAAATTCTCCTGCTGTCCTTTCCCCTATCGTGTGTAGTCCAATTTGTGCCCAGGAAGGGGGCCCCTCCCTCAAACAGTGAGTTGATAAATCTCACCTGGGCAATCCAATAATATATTTTTTAAATCTGGCAGTTTTAACCCCCTAAATTATATTCCCATGTCAGTTTTTCCATGGAGACTCTAACCACCTTCCCACTTAACAAAAAGTTTCTGACACGTTCAGTGATCATTTTGAAGAAGCTCTGGGGCAACGGAATGGGCAGTGTTTGGAAAAGATATTGTAGACTTGGCATCACCTTCGTTCTGATACAATTCACTCTGCCCACTAATGTTATAGGCAGTATTCTCCTTCTAATCAAGTCATCTTCTATCTTGTGGCAACCTTGAGGGGTCCATGGATCTGGACCCCAAATTCTCTCTGATCCTCCACACTGTTAAGAATCCTGCCATTAACCATATAGTCTGCTTTAAAGTTTGACCTTCCAAGAGCATCTTCCACTTCTGTGCCCATCTCTGCATCCTGCTGTAACCTCCACTATCTACAATATCACAGCTGTAAAACTCACTACCCTGCACACATTTCTTTGAGCCCTTACAGAGAGATGGAGGATCTATTTTTTGAGTGATGGCTGTAACTGGAAAGTTTACATGAGTCACTCCATGAGGGTGGGTCTGAAATCATCCAATTTGCTGGTCTCCCTTCTCAAGGATAGTAGGTTCCAACTAACTGGCAGCATGGTTGGTGGAGTGGATAGTGCAATGCCTTCACAGCACCAACGATCGGGACCAGGGTTCAAATCCCGCACTGTCTGTAAGGAGTTTGTACATTCTCCCTGAGTCTGCGTGGGTTTTCTCAAGGGCTCTGGTTTATTCCCACCCTTCAAAACATACTTGGAGTGTAGGTTAATTGGGTGTAAATTGGACAAAACCGCTCATGGGCCGAAATGGCTTGTTACCATTCTGTATGTGTCTAAATGCAGCTTCAAGCTGCTTATTGTTTTCTCGACATTTGCATCAATCAAACATCAGCCTCGGGCGGAGATTCAGCAAGGATGGACAAGCTCTAAACTGATTAACAAGACTCTATCCTCCCTGAATCACACCAATTCCAGCAAATGACAGGCACTGCCTGAAATAGTGGCACTATTGCACACACGACTGGAGGCGTGCATCGAGTGGTTCCATGGAAAATAGTTGGACCCTGGCCCCAGATGCAAAGTTCTCCGTGCGACAGCATGAGTTTCCTCTAGTTCCTCTGTTTACCCCTCACATCACAAAGATGTGCAGGTCAGTTAAGTGAATGCCATAAATTGTCCTTTTGTGTCATTCAAGACATGAAAAGTCAACTGTACATCTACTCTGTCCAGGCCCTTCAAAATGTGAAATGCTTCTATGAAATCCCTCCTCATTCTTCTGAACTCCAAGTGATACTTACCAGACAGTAGAAATTAGAAGTTTCTAGAAATTAGCCTAGACAAGGTTATATTTGTAATTATTAATTACACTATAGGTACACTATAGGAAGGATGTAGTCACACCCCAAATGCTGGAGGAACTGAGCAGGTCAGGCAGCATTCCTGGAAGACAATCGACAGTCAACGTTTTGGGGCATAACCCTGCGTCAGGAATGACAAAAAAGTTTAGTATCCCAAATTAAAGGCTCGGGGGAAGAGTGGGAGGAAGAGGAAGGACGTTCTTGTGCTATGGGGCTTGCAGCGGGAGATTCACCAGAGAGTTGCTGCAGTTGGAGCATTTCAGTTCGAAGGAGAGGAAGTTGGCTGTTCATCAATCTCAAAAGTTAACAGGTGACTTAATAGAGGTATATAAGATTACGAGGGGCTGGATAGCCAGCACTTTTTTTCCTGGGCTGGCGATGGCAATTACTAGAGGACGTCAGTTTAAGGTGAATGGAGTAAAGTTTAGTTGGGACATCAGTGAGTGGGATGTGCTGCCAGGGTGGTGGTGGAAGCTGGTACAATAGGGACATTTAAACAACTCTCAGACACTTGGATATAAGAAAAATAGAGGGGTGAAGTGGGGAAGGATAGATTTTTGTGGAGTAGGTTCACATTGGTCAGCATTGATGGCCAGAGGGGCTTTATTGTACTGAAATTTTATCTTTGTAGACATACAGCACGGTAACAGGCCCTTTCTGCCCACCAGCTCGTGCCGACCAATTACAATCCCCAGTATGTTTTGAAGGGTGGAAGAAAACCGGAGTCGACAGGGAAAACTCCTGCAGATACGGGGAGACCGTACAAACTCCTTATAGGCAGCCCCGATCACTGGTGCTATAACAGTGTTGTGCTCACCCTTATGCCAATCATGCTAAAACACAAAATTTCAGTTCCAATATTGTTGCTGCTGATTGGTTGAAATCTCTGGTTAGCGGTAAGTTCACTTAAGGCTTTACTGGGTAGAAAGTAGTGAGTAGACTTTGAAGAGCCTGCTGTTTGCTTGCTTTCACCTGAGTGAACCTGCAGGAAATAGTGGGTTGAGTAGTGGTGGAGATTCAAACAGAACTGCCTGTATGCTGAAAGTTGTAGATCTTGGTGAGTGTCTCTCCTGTGAAGCTAGTTCCCTTATGTTGGAAGGATTAACCTGTCTTTGGATTCAGTTCACTGTAAACAAGCTTGTGGAGTGCACTGGGCAGGCTGTGCAAAGTTGGGAGATGCAGTAAATGTGTGGGTCTGCAGAAAGGTTGGTGTGGTCTTCTCTCCCCTGAGTCGCTCTGTTGTGACACTAGAATTCAAATTGGCAATTGGACCATGACACCATTCGACATGAGCAGAATTAGGTCATTCAGCCCATCACATCGGCTCTGCCATTTAAATCATGGTTGATGTAATTTTCCTCTCAACCCTCTCCTCCGTTACTTTCAATACTATTACTAATCAAGAACCTATCAACCTCCGCTTTAAATCTTCCTAGTGACTTGGCCATCACAGGCGTCTATGCCACGATTTCCACAGATTCACCACCCTGTGGCAGAAGAAATCTCCTCGTCTCTGTTCTAAGGGGTGGACCTTTTAATTCTGGTCCCTCCACTGCAAATGTCTTCTCCACGTCCAGTCCATCCAGCCCTTTCAATATTTGGAAAGTTTATTAGAGACGTTGGATCACGGCGAGCTGGTGAGGTTTTATAAGAGATACTGAATTCAATAATGTAGAATTAATTGACACATGAAAAGCAAAATCATGAGAAGTGCGCTGAATAAAAGTTTTATTTGTGATTATTCCCATTATTGTACATTAGAACATAATCGATACAGATATAGCACCCAACCCATTTAACAGTGGTTCTTTGATCAGAGACCATTGATCTGAACAGACATTACACTTCAGAGAGTTGCAGTTGCTCAAGATCCGTTTTATTACCCCTCCCTTCTCCACAGAACAGAACCATGGAAAGAGATGGTCAGTTACAAAATTTCTTGTAAACATATGAATACAAACTTGTCTTTAAGTTTTAAGCATTTAACTTTGACATAAAGTATTAATTATAAAAGCACTACAAAGCTTTTATATAAATCGTTCATTTCCAAAGACTAGTCTGTGACCTCAGTGGGGTCCCAGGATATGTAAAAAGCTCAGTATTACCACTCCTTTAAGTGATCACTGCAGATGGAGAAATCATCCCTGCAACACACAAACGTTCTGGAGAAACTTGACAGGTCACGCAGCATCCACAGGGTGTACAGGCTGGGCAAAGTGTCGGGCCGATGGACGCTGCAAGAGACGTTATGTTTCTCCAGCACATTTATTCATTGGACTTGACCCAGCACCTGGCCAACTTTCTTGCAGAACAAGAAATCACCAGAATTGGATAAACAATTGAAAAAAAAAAGGATGAAAGCCACTTGTATAGATGGTTTGTTGGGCATGTGTTAAACATGCTCTCTTTTTTCATGATACTCAGCCAGTATCATTATTAGTGCCAAGCACTCTCGTGGCCTGTGGAACGCATTTCCAATGAAGCTTCCTTCTGAAGGAACATCCATGTCTTTTGTACCTGCTTGTTTTGGAGAGGCAGTACATTCCTTGTGCCTTCCAGCGGAACAAAGAATGATCATTGAATACTTAGTGATGATACATGACAGAAATCTGAGATTAAAAGGCAAGTTTTTGGACCCATAAAATCAACACGACGTCCAGTGCACTGTGTGACAGAGTATATAGATATGTTTTTGGGAGATAAATTGGGAAAGGTGTATTAGAGTAGGTCACATACAAACATTTTAAAACTGATCTTATTTAAAATACTGGGCTCTGCCCCATGCTAGACATATCCGGGCCTCACAGCTTTTGAAAGAGCTTTGAGAGTTCGCAAGAGACTTCATTAATGGATTGTTGTCTCAAAGGGTCTTGTGGTTTATCAAGCAGAGAGAGAGAGAGAAGCAGGATTTTCTCTCAGAGTGAGAGAGAGAGATCTTCTACAATGTTACAGCCAGTAGAAGCAGCTGGGACTGGAAGAGGACAAGCTGACAAGCTTGTGGAAAACCTTTTGGAAAACGGCCTGGTCAAAGCCCTTGTGGTCCATGCAAGAGGAGAGGACTGGCTGTCTAATGTTTCACTTGGAATAAGGGAAACAGAAAGGAACTCTGTGATGACCTGAAAGAAAGATGTTATCATCTGGAGAACCCTGAAAGGGCAAGTTTCGTCAGCAAAACACTGGAGTGGCTGATTAAAAAGGAACAATAAATCTCTATCTGAAAACCGACAAGAACCTTCCTGAGAGGTTCAAATGGCCAAAGGTCCTAACCTTTTGAGCACCAAAGTCTGGTGAACTTTTTAAATGTTAAATTCTGTGCACAGTATAAGAATTGCCTGCAACCAGTGAAGTTGGAGGAATGAGAAGTGAGATTGGACTGTGAACTAAAGAATCTTTCTGAAATTGCACACATATTATATACACGTGCACTTAGAATCAGAAGGGGGTTGTTTAGGTTAAGTAAGTTAATAGTGATAAGTTAAAGTTTGATTCTATTTTCACGTTAAAAGATAATTAAAAACAACTTTTGATGAAGTAATCATTTGTCTTGGTGAATATCTATTGCTGCTGGGTTTTGGGGTCCTCTGGGCTTGTAACAACTGTTACAGTAGATCGTTACAAAATCCATTTTGCAAAGTTCTTCAACTATAAATTGGATCAGATGGGTGGAGAAGCTCACGCAGTCTCCAAGCTTTTCTTGGTTTTGGACTCGCCCCAAATGAGCTTCACCCTGAATTATATGGAAGCTAGAACAGTTAGGCACAAGAATAGGCCCTTCGGCCCATATACCTGTTCTGAACACGATGTCCAGTTTCTACCCCACTGTCACTCCAGTTTTCCCCCATCTGCAGTCTCTCTCTTGTTTAGCTGATGGAACAGTAAGTATGTCAATGGCACTTGGCCCCTGATGTACCTGTGTCTCGCCGGGGACAGGACACACAATTTTTGTCCTGGGCTACATGTGCAAATAAAGTCCAGATCTACATGACAAATGGGAAGCTGTTCAACATGCTCCAGCATGAGTCTCAGGGCGGCACAACTTGAACAAAGACTTGGCAAATTCAAGGCGCAGCAAAGCTTATCATCGGCCTATGGCAGGATTGATTTTACTCTGAAGATCCACCAGGCAAACATCTCTCTTAGCCTGTCCCTGGTGAACCCATGACAACCACAGTCCGTTGTCCTTGTCCCCAGGATCATTCTCGTAAGCCTCCTTCTTAAACCTCTTCCTTAAACCCTCTCCTTCTTTCCTTCAATATGGGGTTCAAACTGCTCCCAATACATCCCGAGCATAGGTGCCACCAAACTCTTCTCTGGATGGCTCAGTATGGTTCTCAAGCCATACTGTGGAACTGCAGATTCTGGCTAGCAGTGCTTGTCACTTCTGCTGTGGCGTTACACAGCAGGATCATTTAGCAAAGAGGTGGATCTTACTCTCGGGTGCTGTCTGTTTGAATAACCTGACCAGATCCACGTACACAAAGCAAAAAAAACACTGCTGGCCTCTTCAACTGACTGTTTAAACCTGTATGGTGCATGATGACTGGGCAGGAGGACCCCGCGGAGGCTCACTGTGTCACAGCTCTCCTGGGTCCACACCGGTCGGTCACAGTTCCTTTGAGAATCACCTCTGACTCACAACTGGACACAAAATCAGTCAAATGTTAATGATGTAAGTTAAGAAAATCTTAAAACCTCACACTCAGAAATAAGGACTGTTGCCATGTGGTACACTTGAATCCTTACTATGGCATATAATCAGCTGTGGCAAATCCAACTTCTATTTCCCAAAACTACTGAACCTTTCATTATTTTTTCAAATGAACTCAAGGAAACTAGTTTAAATCTGGTGAACTGACATCGTTGTGAAATGATAAACAGCAATAACAACTTGAATGATTGCTTTCATTTCTGTTTGCATTATTATAGGGATGATGTCGATGCTTTGGAGAGGTGCAGAGGGATGGTACTTGGATTGGAGAACATTTCGTATGAGGCAACATTGACAGGGCTCAGGCATTTCTCTTTAAAGGGGCAAACCTTGCGAGGTGACATATAGAGGCTTAGATAGAGCGGACAGACACCCTTTCTCCTGGGGTGACAATGTTTAAGGAACATTCAGGGGAGACATCAGAGGTGGCCTTTTATTATGGAGAGAGTGGTGGGCGCCTGGAATGCATTGCCAGGGGTTGACAGTGGACATTGGTACAAAGGCTCTTAGATGGGTGTAGAAAATAGAGGGGTGTGGGTCTGAGGTATGGAATAATGAGGTGGTAGGTTTCCATCGGTTGACACAACATTGTGGGCCAAAGGGTGTGCATTTTGCTGTGTTCTAAACAGCACATGAGCCATTCAAAATAAAGATCGTTTCTATTATTCCAGAGGAACTCAATAAGTTGATCAGCTTCTGTGGAGGAAAAAGAATGGTCGAGACCCAACTTCCTGTGGTGGTTTACTTTTCAGAAATGAAAGAAATTAAATACCAGCTAGGACAATAGTGACCTCCTGTTTGTTCTGTCAACAGGTGTACCTGCAGTCCAGGACCTTGTGTAGTTTGTCCCTTGTGGGATCAGATACCTCAAGGACTGGGTGTCACTGAGACGATATCCAGTAGGGTGAACAAGAGGGGCTGCAGATGCTGGACAAATGAAACAACACCCAGAGTGCAGGAGGAGCTCAGGGGGTCAGGCAGCATCCGTGATGGAGGAGCTCAGGGGGTCAGGCACCATCCACGCTGGAGGAGATCAGGGGGTCAGGCACCATCTGTGCTGGAGGAGCTCAGGGGGTCGGGCAGCATCTGTGCCAGAGGAGCTCAGGGGGTCGGGCAGCATCTGCGAGAGGCCTGAGCCTTTCATCAGAAATAGGCAGTAATTAGAAGGGGTGAGGGAGAGGAGCAGGTAGCAGGTGAATACAGGTGTGAAGATATAGGACAAAGGTATCACCAAAACTAGCTTACTTTTTTCCCATTTCTTCGCACCTGTATTCCCACCACCTGCCAAGCTGTGCTCCCCCTCCCACCCTACCCTTTCATTCAGGTGTGTCCACACCAGTATCTCTCACTGTAAGTTAAGGACACACACTGTTTCACATGGTTTCAGACTAAATGGCATCAGAGAGAAGACTGTGTTTTTCACGTGCTTTGCACTGGATCCTTGAGGCTGGTGCATCCGGGGAGCAGAACTTCATAGACATGTGAATACAACTTGTTATCATGAGTTGGCAGCAACAAAATGATATTCTGACCAATTCAGCTCACAAAGTGCAGAGAGCAGCATTACCCAGGACACCAGCTTGCAAACTTAAACATTTGGCTCAAGGAGTCACTTCCACCGAGGTTGTGGATTGCATGTATCCTTATGTGGTATAATACCATGGTGTTCACACAGGCAGTTACAAAACAGGGGTTATGACACATCCCTCCCCTTTAACACCTGGCAAAGGAAGTTCAAATACATCACACAATCTTAACAGTTAAAAGCAACGTAAAAGATATCAGATAATAAATAGGACACAGCATATTTACTTTACAACATAATAAAATATAACTCTTATGTACATCTTTAGCTGAGAGGTATCTTGGCCACTCGAGCTAGTGTTCACTGTAGACCCTGACAGCTTTGACCTTCACAGGAGGGGGTTAAATGTAATTTTGGCGATACCAAAACTTCAGATTGTTCCCAGGAGTGAAACAAGGGGAATTTGGTTTGAGGTGATGTAACCAGGCTGGAAACTTCCAATAGAATCAGGGGATTTCAAAATATGGCAAGGGTTTAGATACTCTCAGTGTTCATTTTCTGGCCTTCAGTTTCTTTTTGTGCTTTTTAAAAAAAAAACCCTTTCGTCCGATAAAGTAGTGGAATAAAGACAGTGAATCTCAGTGGGGATCAGTCATGCAGCAGCAGATATCCCATGGACTTTCTTCTGACACTGCTGGAACCGTTCTCCCTGACTGCATCATGTTGTCCCTCCAGCTATGGGGCCCTGCACAATTGGTGGAAAAGCTGTCTGTGCAGGCTGCTCCACCAACTTGTCTGTCCATGCCCTCATGCTCTGCCCAGTCAAGATCTCCTGCAAACTGGAGGAGCCACACCTTGCATTCCATCTCAGCAGTTTCCAACCAGACACCATCAACATCAGCCTCCAAGTTCATTAACCCACTCTCCTCATCCCTTCAGTTCCACACACCCCTTCCCTTCCTCCTCCTGCTCGCCTTAGCCCTCTCCCCACCATTTCTCAGATTCTTTCTCTTCTACTTTCTCTCCTCCCCTTTCCAAACTCCTCTCCTCCTCCCTCCCCCATCTACCTATTCAGGTGTCTGGCTGCTCGGGCCCAAAACGCCGACTGCCTTTTACTTCCTACGGAAGTGGTGGGACTTGCTGAGGTTCTCCAGCACTTTTGTGCACTGTCCTAGATCCCAGCATCTGCACAGTTTCATATTTACCTTTACAGCCAGATCTGAATTCGATTTTGCCTCCTGTGAGTGGTGTGAGGGACAAAGGCGACAATCCTTTCTGTCATACTGAGGGGATTGATAAAGAGGCTTTGGGAGGCCTCAGGTAGGGCGAGCCAGCTTCAGAACTGGAAATAGCTTGGCCATTTGAACAGAGTATGGATGTGCTTTGATAGAGAGGAGTGGTTGAGGTGAGCCACATTGAATGGTCCAGGGGTCATTGCTTCTGGGTGAGAATGATTTACAAAGGGACAGGAAGTGGAAGTCTCTGAATTTGGTGCAGATCAATGACCTTCTCTTGCTGTCTGGTCTACAGAGAGGGAGATAGCATTTGGCATCGGCTGGTGTTCAAACTGTCCTTTGAATAATGTACGCCCGACGTAAAGAAGAGGTGAGCTGGTTGCGGTCTTCCTCCTTGAACTTTGCTTCATTCGGCCTGTGCTCCTTTATTCGGTCTCCCCTCAGGCACCTCACTGGACTTGCAGCAAGAGACCAGGGCTGCCTTGGGGGGTACACTTGCCGCAGTAGCCTCCACACTTTCCAGCTACCCTCGTGCCATCCTTTCAAACAGAGAAACATTTTGTGTGTGTGCCATGCAGTTGGTCGGTTGCTTGTCCATGGGTCATGGCAGTTTGGAAACAGGCCATTTGGCCCACTTTGCCCATGCTGACACCCAATCCTGCCACTTCCCCATGAACTCCACCCCCTTCCCACCCATACAAAAGTCAATGTACAGTGGCTGATGATCCAGCACGTCTTTGGTAGGGTGGGAGGAAACTGGAGCACATGGAAAAAAAGGTGGCCAGGTCATACCAGAGGTAGGGATTCAACCTGGGACACCAGGGTGAAGCCTTCTACTTGCTTGCAACTAATAGCTGGCACGGTTGGCGTAGTGGTTAATGCAGCATTATTACAATGCCAGTGATGCAGGTTGTACCTTCTCCCCTAAAATATACGGGGCTTGTAGATCAATCCGTGTGTTTGGGTGGCATGGGCTGGTGGGCCAGAATGGCCTGTTATCAAGCTGTATTGTCTAAATTTAAAACAACTTTTTAAAAAATAGTAATTCAAATAGCAATCCCCGAGATAAACAGTAGGTTGAATCATAGAATTTAACTCAGATGCGGGAAATAAGTGCCACTATGCTTTTCAGAGGGTCCTTTGAAATATCCAGTACACCCCTGAGCCTAGGATACCTTTGGATTGACAACATGCAGTTCCTGCTGCTTTGCACTTTGCCTGGACTGATCTGTGTATCAGGGCAGTGAGGCCTACTGAAATGGTGAATCCATACCCTTGCACAGTTCTGTTTGCCCAGCTGAAGGAAAGATGTCCGGAAGCTGGAAAGGATATAACTCACGAAAATGTTAATGGGAGTAGTGAGTTTGATGTATGAAGAGACAGTGGAGTCTGAGGGAAATCCTTAGAGAGTTATATACAATCATAAAATTATTTGATCCTACCACTAGACACATATACCCCTCTCCCCACCCACCCCCGCCTTCTGCAGAGACCACTCCCTTTATGATTCCCTTGTCCAGTCGTCCCTCCCTATCATCCGTCCCCTTGGGACCTACCCCTGTGACCACAAGAGATGATCCACCTGTGCCCACACGTCCTCCCTCAGCACCAATTCGGGGCCCCAAACTGTCCTTCCAACTGAAACAACATTTCACTTGTGAATCTACAGGGGTCATCTACTGCATCCGGTGCTCCTGCTGTGGCCCCCTCTACAAAGGGGTGACTGGATACAGACTGGGAGATTGCTTCATTGAGGACCTCAGTTCTGTCTGCCACCATAGCTCCCAGTGGCCACTCATTTCAGTTCCATGTCACATTCCCTTGTGGACATGTCCGTCCATAGTCCCATGTACTGCTGAACCGAGACCATCCTCATCTTCCACCTGGGCACCCTCCAACCAGATGGCATTAATATCAACTTCTCTGGCTTTCATTAAACCCCCTTCTTCACTTCTTCTCCCGTTTCTTTCCCCCAGCTCTCTCTCTCCCTCCTCTATCTTCTTTCCTCTCCCCTGATCATATCCAATGAACCCCTTGTGTGGGTCTGGATTCCTCCCCCAACTTGCACGTCTGAATTCTGAGACTTTATGGGATTTCCTGCTTCAGGCTCATTCTGCTTATTCCTTTAAAAAGGGCTCAGCCTCAAAACATTAGTAATATATTCCCTTGTATGGATGCTGAAAAGATCGGCTGAGTTCCCCCAGCATTTTGATATGTTTTATTATAAAATCATGAAAGCATAGTTGAGTCAAATAGTCACTGTCTTTTTGCCAGGGCATAGGAGTCAAAAACTAAAGGGCCTAGATTCAAGGTGAGGAGAAAGGTACCTGACATGCACCTCCTTGGGTCTGTGGAATGAGGTGCTAGAGGAAGTGTTGGAGCTGGGGACAGAATAGCTCAAAGAGTTATCAGCTGAACGCAGGCAAAAGGAACCGGCTTGGGGAGACAACTTGGTCGGCAATGGTCTCCCTGATTTTTGACATTCTCAAGGAAAGGCTCAGGCTGGCATGTTGACTGCCGTTTGTTTCTCATGGATGCTGAGTTTCTCCAGCCCTCTTGTGCACTGTCTCCTGCTCTACAGGGAGAATCTTTAAAGATGTCATCGTCACAAGCCCACAAGGAGTTTATTTTGGAGCTGGTTCCTTTCTCTTTCAGTCTGCAGGCTGTGAGCCCAGCGTTTATCGCTGCTCCCCAAATGCCTGTGAGCCAGCCCTCCCCGAACTATGGCACTGCCGAGGGAATCCCACGATTTGGACCCAGCCACGAGGATTTCCAGGACTGGAAGGTGTGTGACATGGGATTGTGGGGAAACTGTCAAGAACTAATGGGTTTAAACTGAGCTGCTGAGGAGGACCTTTTCTGTAATTATGTACAAAAAGCACCAGAAAGGTCAGGGGCTTAGCTGAACTCATTCACCATGGTTCCTTGTTCAGTTCCCAAATCCACAGTAATATTAACCAGGTTTCATAAAATGTTATAAGTGGCTTCATTACTTGAGCAAAGAAGGTCAAAAATCAGAGTTGCCAGCTTCTGATTCAGACCAGAAGAGCAGTATCAAGTCTGCCTGGTCATTCCATCGTAGCTGATTTTCTATCCTTCAACTCCATTCTCCTGCCTTCTCCCTGTAACCATTCTCTTCCTGATCAAGAACCTCCAGTGCCCTCTATAATGCTCGGGACAAAAACAGTTTTTCCCTTTATTTACCCCTGTGCTCCACAGTTTTAAATTTGTAATCAAATAATCAGCATGTAATTCAATTGCACATTCCAGGATTTATTCAAGGTTTGACCATGTAGAAATTACAGCATGCTTTATACAGAGTTCCCCTATTTCAGGGCACCATAATGTTCGGGACATTTGGTTTCACAGGTGTATGTGAGGACTCAGGTGTGTTTAATTGCTTCATTAGTGCAGGTATATGAGAGCTGGGCTTGCTTCTAAGCTTTTGATCCCCTTTGGAGTCTGTAGTTGCATTTTTCAACCTGAGGACCAGAGTTGTGCCAATGAAAGCCAAAGAAGCTGTTATAAGTTCGAAAAACAAGAATAAAACAGTAAGAGACATTGCCCAAATCAACAGTTTGGAATATCATTGAGAAGAAGAAGCACACTGGTGAGCTCAGTAATCACAAAGGGACTGGTAAGCTGAGGAGGACCTCCACTGCTAATGGCAGAAGAATTCCCATCATAATGAAGAAAAATCTCCAAAAGTCTGTCTGATAGATCAGAAACACTCTTCAGGAGGCAGGTACAGATGTGTCAATGACTTCTATCCATAGAAGACTTCATGAACAGAAATAGAGAGGCTATACTGCAAGATGCAGACCAGTAGTTGGCCACAGGAACAGGTTGGCCAGGTTACAATTTGTCAAGAAGTATTTAAACGACCCTGCAGAATTCTAGAGAAATATCTTGTGGACAGAGGAGACAAAGATTAACCTGTATCAGAGTGATGGCAAGAGCAAAGTGTGTGGGCATAAAGGAACTGGCCAAGATCCAAAGCAAACCACCTCATCTGTGAAACATGGTAGAGGGGGTGTTATGGCCTGGGCATGTATGGCTGCCACAGGTACTGGTGTACTTATTGTCATTGGTAACTTAACTGCCGATGGCAGTGGCAACATGAATTCTGAGGTGTATAGAAACATCTTCTCAAGTTCGAGCAAATGCCTCTAAACTCATTGGACTGTTCTTCATGCTACAGTGAGACAATGATCTCAGACATACTGCCAAAGCAACAAAGGAGTTTTTCAAAGCTAAAAACTGGAAAATTCTTGAATGGGCAACTCAGTCACCCGATATAAATTCAATTGAGCAAGAGATCCACATGCTGAAGCAAAAACTTAAGGGGACAAGCCCCTGAAACAAGGAGAGCTGAAGATGGCTGCAGTAGAGGTCTGGCAGAGCATCACCAGAGAAGATACTCAGTACCTGGTGATGTCTATGTATCGTGGACTTCAAGCAGTCAAGGGTTCGTGGGCCAAAAGGACTTGGTACACTGCTGTATGTCTAAATACAACATTTAAATTGCATGGAACAAAGTACTAAACACAATGACTTTAATATGCATACCATTGGCTAAATCCCTGAAATAAGGGGATTATGTATAAAACATTCTGTTATTTTTACATGGTCAAGCCAAAAATATATTGAAATAACCCTGTATAAAATCTGGAATGTGCACTTTAATCACCTGTGAATTGTTTGATTACAAATTTAAAACTGTGGAATACTGGAGAAAATAAAGGGGAAAAATGCATCTGACTCAAACATTATGGAAGAGCACTGTCTTAACTATCACCAATGACGTGGCCTCCACAGCCATCCACGGCAACAAATTCCACAAATTCACCATCCTCTGGGGAAAGAAATTCCCCTAATCTCTGTTCTAAAGGGATGTTTGTGCCCTCTGGTCCCAGTCTCTCCCACTACAGGAAACATCCTCTACACATCCATTCAATCCAGGCCTTTCACTATTCGGTCAACTTCAGTGAGACCCCCCTTCATTCTTTTAAACTCCAGTGAGTACAGTCCGAGAGCCAGCAAACTCTCCTCATGGAATAACCCCTTCATTCCAGAGATCATTCTCGTGAACCTCCTCTGGACCCTCTCCAATACATCCTTCCTGAGATAAGAAGCCCAAATCTGCTCACAATGCACTGTGAGGTCTGACCACTACCTTAGAAAGCCTCAACATTACATCCAAGCTTTTATATTCTATCCCTCTCAAAATGAACGGCAACATTGCATTTGCCTTCCTTTTCCTTTACTTGCTTCAAGGAAATCATATTTGCATATAACCATATAACCACTTACAGCACAGAACAGGCCAGTTCGGCCCTACTAGTCCATGCCGTAACAAATTCCCACCCTCCTAGTCCCACTGACCAGCACCCGGTCCATACCCCTCCAGTCCTCTCTTCTCCATGTAACGATCCAGTCTATCCTTAAATGTAACCAATGATCCCGCCTCGACCACGTCTGCCGGAAGCTTATTCCACATCCCTACCACCCTTTGTGTAAAGAAATTTCCCCTCATGTTCCCCTTATAATTTTCCCCTCTCTCATGCCCTCTAGTTTGAATCTCCCCCACTCTTAATTGAAAAAGCCTATCCACATTTACTCTGTCTGTCCCTTAAACACATCTATCAAGTCCCCCCCTCAATCTTCTACGCTCCAGAGAAAAAAACCCTAGTCTGCACAACCTTTCCCTGTAACTCAAACCATGAAAGAAAATAATATTTCTTCACTGATTGTGGCTGAATATAAAATACCAAGCTATTGCAGGACATATACCTGAGACCTGTGCACGTTGACTGTTGCATAGTTTCCCTGCGCAACCCATTTTGAAGCTTCAGCTACCTTCAGTCCTGTCCAACTCAAGTTCATGCTGAATCGCCCCTGAAAAAGAAATTGTTAAACATTTATAACTGCACGTTAGGGTGCAATAAATCTTTCAATAAAACATCTTATGGATGAAGTTCAAAGCTCTTTCAACTTAAAATTCAGCCATCATTTTTCAAGGAATTTTAGCCACAATACAATGTTCTAAATAGAAGCCTTTCTTTGGAAGGACTCATCATTGAACCCTTATGAGAAGCTTGTTTTCTAAGGGATTTCAGCAGCGAACAATGCCTGCAGTCTGTACTTCCTTCAAACTTAGCTGGAACTAACGTGAAGATTTTCAGCATCAGGAAAGAAAAACTTGAGGAAATTTTCTAAAATGTTGTTGAATCATCAAATTTTCACTGTTCCAAATCAATAGATTTTTTTTACTTGAATTTCCCCAAATTTGTTGAATCTCTTTCCAGACTCTGATCAAGATTCAATATTACTTTATGTACACAATATACAAAATTTGTCAGCTCTTGCCTGCCATACAGGAACTCAAAGTGGCCCCTCTACCAATAACTCCCCAACAATAAGACCCTGAGTGCCCCTGATTTTGCCTCCTGTAACCTCTATGGCTGCATAGCTTCCTGTCCATTCCAGTGGTGACCCCCCCAAGATCCCAGTTCCCAGCCTCCAATAGGAGATTATTTTACAAACTCCTGTGATTTGCAACAGGAGGTCATCCACAACCACACTTCCCCTCCTGGAAGATCAATCCATTTTTTTTTCTGCCCTTTCCTTTATTTTCTGTTTTTCTTTACTAATTTTTCTTTTCTAGGATTAGGATTAATTATCCTCTTTGGAGAAGGGAAGGCACAGGAATAGAGGGAGAAATCCAATCAATCTCAAAGATGTTTTAATCGTTAGAGTCAGTTGTCATGCAGCATAGAAGCAGGATCTTTGGCTCACTACATCCATGCTAACGTACAGATGCTACCTCCATTCATTGGTCGTGCCCCAACACTAAGACAGATTAATTTGAATCCCATTATACTGTACCTTGAACTTCCACAAGTATTGACAGACATGCAACACTTGATCCAGCAACCATCTGATCTGCCTCGTGGTCTCGAATCTATCCGGCCACGATTGCTTTACCCCCACAGATGCTGCTCGACTCAATAATCTCCTCCGGCTGTGGTTTGTTTTTTTGTTCCTCAGTGTTTTTAATGATCATCACTTTACTGGTCCTCCACCAAAATAATGGTGGCACTAGCGGGGCTGCTGCTGTGGACCCAGGAGAGCAGAGAGTGGAGACACAGTGCTGCTCTGAGCGTCTTAATGCCAGCAACTCCAAAACTCAAAACCCAAAACTGCAGGGGTCTGTGCCCAAGGTGATGGCACCTGTTGTTCTGCAGCACCCATAAGAGGTTGCAGACTCTGGGGGAGCAGCGGACCGGTGCAGGGCATGTGAAATGGGAAGATCAAAATCAACCCCCCCCACTCCCCCCCAGCCCCAATGAGAAGAAGAAGCAGAGGAGATGACCCTGCAGGACAAAAGCCATGGCAGCACACCAGCGAGGGGCTCAGCAGCTGAAGGACCCGACCAGACTGTGGCAACTTGCTGTCAGGGTTGTGGGCTGCTGGAGACTGGTTTATGGGAACCAGACATCAGAATCGGGATTCGAGAGGACACTGAGGGCAAGAAGGGCTCCTGGAGGCTGATCATGATGGAAGTTTAGATTTGGAGCTGCTGAATTGAACAGGAGTCTGCGTGGCTGCAGAGGCTGCGGGAGAGCTGGAGGCAAACCCACGGACACCCAGAGACTCGCTTTTGCTTTACTTTCTCTTGTATTATAAGGGGTGATACTTTGTCTGCCTAGTGTAATATTACATGTTCTGTAGTATTACAAGGCAATAAAGGATTCTTCTATCTTGAATTGTACTCTGTACATATGCACTAAAATTCTCACTTGCTGTAGTTCTATGGATACTTGTAAACAAACTGAAACAGAAAACTTACTTGAATTGAAAAGACACGAGATAGATGGATTATAACTATTCACAGTTATTCTCGTGCAAGAAAAAAGTGACTTGCAAAAGTACAGATAATCCCATTCCGGCATTGGAGCAGTTCCTGATTAGTGTCACGGGGGAGGTTCAAGAGCCTGATAACTGTTGGAAAGCAATTTGAATTGAGAGGTTGTGGATGTCAGACATTTGTACCTTCTGCCTGAAGGTTGCAGTGAAAAGAGATTGTGACTGGGGGAGGGGAGGGGGGCAGTTGGAGGCCCTTTATAATGTTGGCTGCCTTCTTGAGCAGCACCTCACATTGACATACTGAACAGATGGGAGGTAGTGGAGCCTTCTGCATTCCTGTGGACAAATTTCCAAACATCTGTTTTAAATTAAATATTTTTTAAAATGTACTTTATGTACTTAAATTTTCCTACTTCTCTAGGTCTTCCTGGACTGTGGGCGAGGAGCCAGTGTAGGCAGGCAGTCAGTAAGATCTGGTCTTTTGCTTGTACCGTCCCCTCACATTGCCCTGAAGCCCAGAATTTTAACCATGGTATGACTGTGGGCTAAACCCTGCCACTCCGCTGGGAATCCCCGGCCTCACCAGAACTGTCGACATAGTGCAGGGACCCAGCTTTTCCTCAGTAGTGAAATGGTGGTCAGAGACATAAAGTCACACAGCATGGAAACAGGCCTGTCTGCCCATGCAGACTACAGATGTCCCACCCACATGAATCACACCTGCATTTGGCCCATACCCATCTAAACCATCCATCCAATTTTTACTTAAACTTTGGAGTGGTACCACTTCTTCTAGCAGTTCGTTCCATACATCCGCTGCATTCAGGTTTCTTTTAAATCTCTCCCCCCTCACCTGAAACCCATGCAGCTTCAGAGGTTATGGAGAGCTGGAGCTGAATCCTTGGACATTCGGTGTTTCTGTCGGGACTCTCTTACTCCTATTGGTGGGGTCACTGGGCTTACAGCACCTCTTTGAGTGTCTTTAGGATAGGCAAACATTGATCCATTTGGTGTATATGTACATGACAATAAAGGAATTTTTAATGTTGGACCTCAGCAGGCCAGTATCCATGGGGATCAAGAGGCAGTCAAAGTTTCAGGCCTGAACCCTTCATCATAATGTCGAAAATCAGGCAAACACCCAAATAAAGTTGGGGGAGCAGGAAGGGGGAGGAGCACAGGCTGGTAGGTGATAGGTGGATACAGGTATGAGGGGGAAAGGTGAGGTGAGAGAGGCAGAGGGCTGACATAGATGCGCTCTGGCCAGGGGAAGAAAGAGATGAAGGTGGGGAAATGAGATCCTTGTGATACAAGCTGGGAGGCTTGGACACAGTGTGGGACAAGATGGTGAGGGGGAGGGGGACGAGCAGCTGGAGGACATGTGGCTGTGAGAGCAAGACTGGGTGATCACATGGAGAGCAATCAGGATAATGGGGATCAGCGAGAGAACTTCCTTCGAAGGGAGGAGAACTTCGCTAGGAATGAGCAGATGGGACAATGTCCACTACCGCCTCGGTGCACCCATCAGGGAGGATATTTCCACTGGGCAGTCGATGATCAGTAAACTCCGCAGCCTGTAGTGATGTCTGACCTGAGGACACTTGGCCGCACTGTAACAATCTCCTGCTGTGGCAAAGGGCACAGGTCTCCCATGGACCGTCCAAGCAAACTCTAGGTCTGTAACTGGAGAAAGAGACATCAGAAGTTCAATTTTAAGTTCATTATCATCTGGCTATATATAAATAACCTGAAGGAACAGTGTTTCTCTGGACAACTGTGCACACACAATGCACAACAATCTCACACACACATGAACACGCAGACATGCGAGTGTGCACACAAAAACCGCAAAAGCACATGCACACAAAAACACATGCACACATTCATGTGCACACAAAAACACACACATACACATGCACATATGTACACATAAAAATGCACACACAGTAACATGCACACTCATGCATGTGCATACACATGCATGCACACAGGCGCACACAAAACACACACCCACCCACCCACACAACACACAGCCACCCCCCACACGCGCGCGCGCGCGCACACACACACACACACACACACACACACACACACACACACACACACACACACACATATACACAAGTTGGCAAGTATTTGTCAGCTGATTTTACAAGTACAACCCAATGAAACAGCGTTCTCTAGTCCTTGGTGCAAAACATCCAGACAAACAACCAGACATAACACACATACAGACCAACAATACATGTGCAGGACAAGGATTTCATCTATCCAAATACAAATAAATAAATAGCTTTGTACATATGAGAGTCTCAGATGGTCAGTGTGAGTAGTTCCTTTAGTCGTTCAGCAGTCTCACCGGCCATGGGAAGAAGCTGTTCCTCAGCCTGGTGGTGCTGGCTCTGACACCCCTGTATTTCTTCCCCGATGGGAATAGCTGAAAGATGCTGTGAGCAAAGTGGAAGAGGTCCTCAATGATTTTGTGTGCCCTCTTCAGATAATGATCCTGGTAGATCATGTCAATAGGAGGGGAGGATGAATCCCATGATCCTCTCTGCCACTCCCGTGGTCCTGTGGATTGGCCTCCAATCTATTTCTCTGCAGCAACCATACCACAGTGTGATGCAGATGGCCAGGGCACTCTCAATAGAACTCCTGTAGAAGGTTGACATAATGGTGGCCACTTCAGTCTTCTCAGGAAGTGTAGTCGCTGTTGAACCTTCCTGTCAAATGAGGAGATGTTGCGCGTCCACGATAGGTCATTAATTCAGTGAACTCCAAGAAACTTGGTGTCTCCACTACAAAGTTGTTGATGGGTAGCGAAGGGTCCTCCTGAAGTCCACGATCATCTCCTTCGTCTTGGCAACGTGGAGATTCAGGTTGTTACTCTCGCATCACGTCATGAGATTTTCCTCCTCTTCTCGGTAGTGCAACTCATCATTGTTGCTGATGAGGCCGACGACTGTCATGTCACCTGCAAACGTGATATCTCTGTTGGAGCTGGATCTGGCGGTGCGGTCGTGGGTTAGTAGTGTGAAAAGGAATGGGCTGAGCAGACAGCCCTGAGATGCTCCAGTGCTCAGCGTGATGGTGCTGACCCAGATAGACTGTGGTCTTTCCTTTTGGAAGTCCAAAGAGAGGGGTGTTGAGTGTCAATGAGGCCATCTTCTCCACCAGCCTCTGGGGAATGATTGTATTAAACGCAGAGCTGAAGTCAATTAAATTATTGGAAGGTGACCTAAGAGATTGGATATACAATTATTTGGGCAGCCATGGTCTGATTAGGGCTGGTCAACATGGCTTTGTGCATGGTAGGTCGTGTTACCAGGAAAATTGATGAAGAAAAAGCTATGGATGTTCTCTACATGAACTTTAGTAAGGCCTTTGACAAGATTCCACATGGGAGGTTAGTCAGGAAGGTTTGGATGCTAGGTATTCAAGGTGAAGTAGTGGATGGGATTTGGCAATGGCAGTACAGGAGAAGCCAGAGTGGTGGTGGATGATTGCTTCTCACACTGGAGGCCTGTGACGAGTGGTGTGCCTCAGGGATCCAATACTGGGGCCTTTGTTGTTTGTTATCTATATCAATGATCATGATAATGTGGTAAATTGGATCAACAAGTTTGCAGATGACACGAAGATTGGAGACATTGTGGACAGTGAAGAAGGTTTTAAAAGCTTGCAGAGGGATCTGGAACAGATGGAAGAATGGACTGAAAAATGGCAGATGGAATTTAATGTAGACAAGTGTAAGTTGTTGCATTTTGGAAGAGCGAACCTAGAAAGGACATATACAGTAAAGGGTAGGGCACTGAGGAGTGCAGTAGAACAGAGGGATATGGGAATACAGGGTCACAATTCCCTGAAAGGGGCATCACAGGTGGATAGGGTTGTAAAGAGAGCTTTTGGCTCTCTTTTATGAGAACCTTCATAAATCAAAATATTGAGTACAGGAGTTGGGATGTTATAGTAAAGTTGTATAAGTCATTGGTCAGGCCAAATTTGGAGAATTGTGTGCAGTTTTGGTCACCTAACTACAGGAAAGATTTCAATATGATAGAAAGTGTGCAGAGAAGATTTACTGGGATGTTGCCTGGACCAAGAACTGAGTTATAGGGGAAGGTGATACATTAGGGCTTTATTCCCTGGAGCGTAGATGAATGAGGGGAGATTTAAAACTATGAGGGGTGGATAGACAGAGTAAATGTAGGTCGGCGTTTTTCAGATACAAACTAGAAGACATGGGTTAAGGGTGAAAGAGGAAAGTTTTAGGGGGAACATGAGGGAGAACTTCTTCACACAGAGAGTGGTGGGGGTGTGGAATGAGCTGCCAGCTGAAGTGGTGAATATGGGCTATTTTAACATCGAAGAGGAATTTGTACAGGTACATGGATGGAAGGGATATGAGGGCTCTGAGCTGGGTGCAGGCCAGTGGGACAAGGCAGAAAAATGGTTCAGCACAGGCTACAAAGGCCAGAATGGCCTATTTCTGTTCTATGGTTCTAAAAACAGCCTGGCATATGATGCATCATTCTACAGAAGAGGGAGAGGGAGAGAGAGAGACAGATATAAATTAAAATAAGTATATGCAAATATTTTGGGTCGATTTAATCTGTTACATGATCATTCCCACGGCCTGTGGGAATAAGCTACTTCCCAGCCTGGCAGTCCTGATTTTGATACTCCAGCAACTCCTGTACCTTGTTGCTCATGGGTCAAAGGTGCTGTGTGCCGAATAGAAATGGTCCTTAATAATTCTTCATGCCCTGTTTAAGCAACGTTCCCGGTAAATGTCATCAGTAGAAGAAAGGGAGACCCCAGTGATCTCATCTGTTTTGATGATCCTCTGCATTGACTTCTAGTCCGATGCTTTGCAGCTACTGTTACCACACAATGATTCAGCCGGACCGGACCTTCTCAATCGCGCTCCTGTGAAATTTTGCCAAGATGGGAGCCTGCACATCTTGGCCTCCTCCTCCTCCTCCTCCTCAAAGACAAGAAATTTTAAGGAGGAACTCCGGAGACACCAGTCTTTCTCTCGTCAGCTGCTGTCGGACGTTCTAAATGTATCCAGCGATCTTATTTTCCATTTCCACAATGCAGACTTCACTTTCTGTCCCTTCACTGGGATTCTCAGAAGCCGAATTATGACAACCAATGTATCTTCTCTTAGAGAATCTACTCTGTGAATCTATTCCTGCTGAAGTGATTTACAGGGAGGGCTAAGATGACCCTTTTTCACCCATTCTCCCATCACCTCACTATCTTTCACCTGCTCTCCTACCTGCTTCCCTGTGAGCTTGTATTCTTCCACCTTTCCTTTCCTGTCCCCTTTCTCCTCCTCTCCTCTCCTCTCCTCCCCCCCCCCATCTTTTTATCCCTGTTTTTGCACATTCCTAATGAAGGACTCAGTCCTGAAACATCAACTGCCTTTTACTTCCTACAGATGCTGGATGACCTGCTGAATTTCTCCAGCACTTTGGCGTCTAGGATAATGTACACAGGTATTTGATGTCCTCAGATTCACTGGGCTGAGTGGCTTGTGTCTGTGCTTCACGTCACAATTTGTGAGATTGCTGTGACATAGATCCCCATGATCTGATGATCAACCTCCTCGAGTTTTTAAACTGGCCGTCTAATGCACTGGAGGTCCAGAGCTTTACCCCTGGAATGACTGTGGAGATCGGAGCTCTCTACCCCAGCAGGGAATTACTTGTGTCAGAGAGAGTGCAGTGAAGGCTCCAGGGTGGTTGGCTTCGACATGAGGAGAGCCAACAGGCCAGAAACACGAAGAGGTGATGTCATTGGGACACGTCACATTCAGTGTGGTGACAGGGACATCATTTCCTTGGGTGGGCGACCAGAACCATAGAGTCACAGAGTGGAAATAGAGTGGAAATCTTTTCATCCACCCAACAGGGTGCTGATTCATTGGGATTTTCTGCCCAAGAGCACACTGAATCTCTCCAAGACAAAGAGTTTGCACGTTCCGGGGTCGAGGGATATTGGGCTGGTGCGGGCAAGTGCCATCGAATGGGATTAAGAGTGAGAGAGTGCACGTCAACAGGCTTGGAGACGGTGCACCAAGTGCTGCAAAGGGAGAGCCCAGGGATCCTCTTGGCCATTATGATGATCCTCTATATTGAGCCAGCCTAATGCAACCACCATCCCACACAGAGACACAGCCAGACAAATAAAACCTGTCCACGTTGCCTCATCAATCTGTGAGCCTTAGTTGCGATTTCATCCCTCCTGGGCTCAGTAAACCTCCTGCTGCGGCACTGGGTGGAATCTTACTGCCCCATCTGCAGGAAGCTCTCTCCTGGTGAGTCTGCACAGGAGACACCAAGACCACCACTGACCCAGCTACTGACCCTCTCCACACCTGGGCACTCTACCCCAACCCAAGCACCAGCTGCTTAGACCACCATGGCGGATCCTCACCTCCCCATCCTGACTCCCACATGACCACACCTGCCCTCGCCCTCAGGTACACCGATAGCCAACATACTCCCACCTGACTGGAAACCAGCAAATGTGCTGCAGCCGGCACCACGATGATCCATAAGGAACAGAAGACCACCGGACTGGCTGAACGTAATAGACACTGGAACTCCACCCCCCCCCACCCGGGACCTTTCTTTTAAAAGTGGGGGTGAAGTTGGTGATACACCACTTTACACGGTTATGTATGGTCCATATGTATGGTTGGGCCCACCTTCCCACAATGACCCCACCCCCTGGAATCCCCTAATAAAGACAGTTAAGCCAAGTCCCTCCCTCAGAACGAGTCCTGGGATCACGCCAGAACAGAAGCCTGGTCCAAGCCTTATGGCATTAAAAACCTGTCACTCATCAAATCCAACCTTTTGGTATTATTGATAGTAAATGATTGGGAATTTTGATGGGTCCAAGTATTTTGATGGGTCCAAGTAGAGTCACCGCTCAGTTGGTGTTGTAGCTGCAGCCTGCGAGGGTCTTTCAGCTGCTGAGCCTCTCGCTGGCCCGCCATCCTGGCTGCCGTGCTGTAGGGTCCTCTCATCTGCTTCTTCTCAACGGATGGTGTACCCCCTCCACCCAACCCACCCCGTTTCCGATACCCTGTGCCGGTCCGCTGCTCCCCCAGAGCCTGCAATCCCTTGTGGCCGCAGACCCCGAATTTGCAAAAAACACTGTTGGCCTCTATAACAGGCCGTTCAAAGCCTGCACAGAGTCATGGGAATTAGAGCCAAATGGTTGGACTCTGTGGAGCAGAGCTGCCTGCTTTCCTGTGTCCACACCAGCGGCAGCTCAGCTGTAACAGCAGCTCCAGCAGTTAAAAAATAATTTAATTCAATTAAGTTTACCGTTACAGTTTTATTTACAAGGACCTGTTCAGCAGCAGCAAGGAAGAAATTCAGTGCTCGTGCACTTTGTTCACAACAGACACACTGACTATCATTACATTTTCCAGTAAATAATCTGGTGAGAAAAGGACTTACTAATGATCTGCATCGAGCTGATATCAAAGCGTACTTTGTGAAACACGGTGTAGCCAGCTGCCCGGTAATCTCTATGGCACGAGCAGTCTTTCCTTCTCTTTCCTTCGTATGGACACTCATAAGGATTTCGCAACCTAAAGGCAAGTAACACTGTCAACCACCCAGGGAGTGCTGGATGCCCTCAAAGAGGGATAGGCAGCCAGTGTCTCCAGGTTAAAAGGGGAAAGGTGAGGGGAATGAACATGTGCTGGCAAGTGATTGGTGAATACAAGGTGGTGTGGGGGCAGAAATGGAGTAAACATCAGAAGCTTGGAGGTGATTGGAGGAAGAGGCCAAAGGCTCAGAACGATGGACTCTGATAGGACGGAAGGGAAGCTGGTGGAGAGCCAGACTCAGGAAACAACGGGATGAGACAGGTGGGCACGATAAGCCCTGTCCCACTAACATACACCGTGAAACCAGGCCCATAGACATAACCCATCCATGCCCACTAAAATGTCCACCCCAGCCATACCACTGGCTGCATTTGGTCCATACCCCTCTAAACCCATCCAATTGATGGGTCAGTCCAATGTTATTTTATACGTTTCACATCCTCTTGCAGCCTGTTCCAAACACCCACAAGCCTCTATTTAAAAAGAGTTAGCCCAGAATGCCAACTTGGTTGGGCAACAGGGCCTGTTCTGTGTTGTAGTCCATAACTCAGGATGTGAAAGTGTACCCAGGCCAACCAAAAAGTCACGTGAAGTTTTTGTGTGGTCTGGCCCAATTCGATAAAAGCTTTGATCTACTTCCACAAGGATGATTTTAAAGGTGACCCTCAACAACTTCAACAGATGAACCAGTGAAAACATCCCACTGTGTGGGATGGAATAGCTCTGCCCAAGACTGAAACAAAAAAACAGAGGATTGGAAAGGTGGCTCAGAACATCACACACACACACCCTCCCTTCCTCACACACACCCCCTCCCATCACACACACCCCCTCCCACTGTCACACACACCCTCCCTCCATCACACACCTCCCTCCCTCTGTCACACACACTGTCTCTCCATCACACACCCCCTCCTTTTCTCTCACACACCTCCTCCCTCCATCATACACACCCCCTCTCTCCGTCACACACACCCCCTCCTTTTCTCACACACACACACACCCTCCCTCCATCAAACTCCCTCAATCAAACTCCCTCCTCCTTCCATCACACACCCCCTCCCTTCCTCACACACACACCCCCTTCCTCCATCACACACACCCCCTCTCTCCGTCACACACACACACCCTCCCTCCGTCACACTCCAACCTCCCTCCATCACACACACACACCCTCCCTCCATCACAAACACCCCTCCCTTCTTCACACACCCTCTCCCTCCATCACACACACCCCCTTCCTCCATCACACTCTCACCTCCCTCCATCATACACACACTGTCTCTCCATCATGCACACCCCCTCCTTTCCTCACACACACTCTCCCTCCATCACACACACTGCCTTCCTCCATCACACACCCTCTCCCTCTATCAAACACACCCCCTCCCTTTTTTCACACACACCCTCCCTCTGTCACACACACACCCTCCCTCTATCACACACACCTGGTCCCTCCAACACACACACCACCCTCCCTTTCCCACACACACACCTTCCTTCCATCACACTCCCTCCTCCCTTCATCACACACATCCCCTCCCTTCACCACACTCACCCCCCTCCCTCCATTACACTCCCTTCTCCCTTCGTCACACATACCCCCTCCCTTTGTCACACACACCTTTCCCTTCCTCGCATACACCCCCTCCTTTCGTCACACTCCAACCTCCCTCCATCACATACACACCCTCCCTCCATCACACACACCCCCTCCCTTCCTCACACATACCCCCTCCCTCCATCACACACACCCCCTCCCTTCCTCACACATACCCCCTCCCTTCATCACACACACCACCTCCCTCAATTACATACACCCTCCCTCCATCGCACACACCCCCTCCCTTCCTCACACATACCCCCTCCCTCCATCACACTCCTGTCTCACTTCATCACACACACACACACACACACACACCCTCCCTTCGTCACACTCACCCCCTCCCTCCAGCACACACACACCTTTCTTCCATGACACACACACCCCCTCCATCCATTACACACATCCCTCCCTCTTTCACACACACCCTCTCCCTCCATCACTCACACCCCTCCCTTCCTCACATACAACCACTCCCTCCATCACTCACACCCCTCCCTTCCTCACGTACAACCACTCCCTCCATCACACACACACCCCTCCCTCCATCACACACACCCCCTCCTTCCATCACACACACCCCTCCCTCCATCCCACACACCCCCTCCCTCTGTCACTCTCTCCCTCCCTCTCACACCCTCTCTCCAACACATCAATCCCCTCCCCTCTATCAAACCCCTCCTTCCATCATCCATACCTCTTCCCCCCATCCACATCCCTGCATCGGTGCCCTCCAGCACCTCTTCACATGGTCTTCCTACTCACTCATTACACTGGTGGCCTTAGACAAGTTTAAATGGCCTGGAGAAGGGGCCAGTGGTTAATTTGCATTCGGAATCCACGGGAGTCCATGCACAAGTTGGTGGCCATGCTCGACAGCCCAGGCCATAAGAGGCATGGGCTCTTGGGGAGCAGTGGGCTGGAGCAGAGCTCCAAAATTGGAGAACACCCTGCCACTCAACCTGCAGAGGAGAGGACCCCACAGTGGGGAGACCACAGTATTTCAGCAGTGAGGGGCTTGGAGACTGAAGACTACTGGAGACCAGCTCGAGGGACCTTGGGGTCGGAACCAGGACTTGTGAGGGTGCTCATGGTGAGCAGGGGCTCCCGAAGAGCCTCAGGCACTGACAGCTTCCTCTTCAGGTCGGGCTTGGGAACCAAGGGCTGAGGTGGGTGTCTTGGATAACTGAAGCTCAGGTTCATTGCTGGACCAGAGAGGAGGCCATGCAGCTATGGAGGTTACGGGGTGCAGGAGGTGGTGGTGTCCATGGACACATCCCTGAGGTACTATCGTTTTCTTCCCTCTCTCATCTTGGTCAGAGCGCTGGACTAATGGTATCTCTGTGTGCTTTTCTGTGTGTAACAATAAGGGAACCCTAAATCTGGAATAGTTCTTGGATGAGCATTTTAATTACCAAGGCAGAGAAGGCTATGATGTATCACCAGTGAATAGAATTCTTTTGGTTTGCAGCATTGATGTGTTGGGCTGAAGGACCTGTGGCTGTGCTGTATCATGCTGGTACTTCAGGAACAAAGTTCACAAAGTGGGTGGCACGGTTTGAGTAGTAGTTATTGCAACACTATTACAGCATCAGAAATCAGGATCGGGATTCGAATCCCGTGCTGTCTGTAACGAATTTGTACATTCTCCCCGTGTCTGCGAGGGTTTTCCCCGGGGGGGGCTACAGTTTCCTCCCACCGTTAGAAACCTACCGGGGATTGAAGGTCAATGGGGTGTGATTGGGTGGCATGGGTTGGTGGGCTGGAAGGACCTGTCACCGTGTTGTACGTCTAAATTTAAAAAATAAAAGCCACAGGTTAAGTGCTGAGAATGGGATTCACACAGACAGCATGGGCAAAATGGACCGAAAGGTTAATTATCAGGTATGTCTCAAGGGAGGAAAGAGAGGTGGACTGGAAGGGAACTGTGGGGTACAGCCCAGATCTAAAGGAGGGATCATTTAAACCCTAATGATCATGTTTGTGATGCAGGAAGGTACATTTTAACCAGCAATCGCTAAATCCTGAGCAAGAGAAATGAGCGACTTTGAATGCCCACTTCCTCTTTCTTTGGCTTGAGTAGGAAAATGACTGCATCAACAGATCTCTTTATTCATTTAATGATCTATTTTTTCAACACGGCAGAAGCCCATGGAACCTGTGCTGCCCGATGACAGCTAATTAACTTGCCAACACCTGTGTGAGAAATTGGAGAAAGCCCAACTGGACATGGAGAAAGTACTACACTTCCCACAGAGAGCAGTGGTTCCAAACCGAGGTCACTGCCGCTGTCATCGCTTCACACTAATGGCGACGCTAACCACGCCACTCCTGGAGAAGTACAGCTACATTTTGCCAGGTAACCTGAATAAACCTTACCGGTATCCATAGACCTCAGAGTAGTTTTCTGCTTCTCCACTGGATAGGGTCACATATTCTCGAGGGTGATCAGAATCCATTCCTGCACAATATATCTGCAAACCAAAACATTGGCCAAATGATGTTTCTGTCCTGAGTCTGAGTAAACATCTTCTCACCACTACATTCAGGCAGAAGATATAGAAACCTGAAAACTTTCAGGTTCAAGAATAACTCCTTTCCAACCGCTCTCAGACTCATGAACCTCCCCCTGTTACGCAATAATCAGGGACTGCTCCAACTCCACCAAAGGGCAGTCTGCATCAAAGCTGTCACTAGGATAACAGAATATTTAATATTTATGTATTTAAAATTGAAAATTTACTTTTTATAACATTTTTACATGTAGACATTCAGCACGGTAACAGGCCTTTTCGGCCCATAAATCCATGCCAGCCAATTTACACCCCATTGATCTACAACCCCTAGTACATTTTGAACGGTGGGAGGAAACTGGAGCCCCCGGGGAAAACCCACGCAGACACGGGGAGAACGTACAAACTCCTTACAGACAGTGCGGGATTGGAACCCCCTCCAGCTCCAATTGCTGGCACAGTAAAGGTGTTGTGCTGACTGCTACGCCAAATGTATTGCCCTTTTAGCTTTTCATCAAGAGTATCTGTTCGGCTGCAGCAAGTAAAAATGTCAGTGTAGATCTACATTGTACAATGTGGAATGTAACAAAATCTTCACCAGCCATCAGTTCATGGGACAGAGAGGCAGAGGGTAGGGGTTGATCGGAGAGGGATGTGGGGAGGAATGGAGGGTGGGGTAGAGGGTGGAGCAACTGTGGGAGGAGGGTGGGGCAGATGGGGAAGGGCAGAGGGTGTGGAGGGAGAGGATGAAGGGCCAGAGGGAAGGCCGAAGGAAGGGGTAGAGTGAGGGGCAGAGTGAGGGGTGGAAAAGGGAGGGGTGAAGGGGAGGGAGGGGCAGAGGGAAGGGCGACAGGAAGAGCAGAGGGAAGGATGGAATGAGGAGAGGAGGGAAGGGTGGCAGGAGTGGAGAAAGAGGCAGAGCAAGGGTCAGAGGGAAGGTCATCGGTTTTTGCAAGTGGGAGGGAGCAATTGCATTGTGGCAACCAGGGATTGCATGGCAGTGACTCGGGTGGTGCAGAAACAAGAACGGTTACCATGGTTACAGAGACAGTCTCACTAGGATGGTTACAGTGGCCATGGAGACAGGTCTCACTGAGATGGTTATTGTGGCCACGGAGAGGGATCTCACCGGGGCAGGTACTATGGCCATGAAGTTCGGTCTCATCAAGGTTCTGTGAATCGCTGGGATGCAGTTGAACTGTGGCCATGAGTGATTGATCACTTTGTGTTCACCATCTGGTTCACCATGTAGTTCACTGCAAGGTTCACCGTGTGGTTCACCATGTGGTTCACTGCGAGGTTCACCGTGTGGTTCGCTGTGAGGTACACAATGTGGTTCACCATGTGGTTCACTGCGAGGTTCACCGTGTGGTTCGCTGTGAGGTACACAATGTGGTTCACCGTGAAGTTCACTGTGAGGTTCACTGTGTGGTTCACTGTGTGGTTCACCATGTGGTTCACTGCGAGATTCACCATGCAGTTCACTGCAAGGTTCACTGAGAGATTCACTGTGTGGTTCACCGTATGGCTCACAGTGAGGTTCACCATGCAGTTCACTGTACAGTTCGCCATGCAGTTCACTGAGCGGTTCGCCATGTGGTTTACTGCGAGTTTCACCATGCGGTTCACCATGTGGTTCACTGTGTGTTTACTGTGAGGTTTACCATGTAGTTCACTGTGCAGTTCACTGCGAGGTTCACCATGTGGTTCACTGTAAGGTTCACTGCAAGGTTCACCATGAGGTTCACTGTAACGTTCACCGTGCGGTTCACCGAGAGGTTCACCGTGCGGTTCACTGTGTGGTTCACCATGCAGTTCACTGCGAGGTTCACCATGTGGTTCACCATGCAGTTCACTGCGAGGTTCACCGTGTGGTTCACCATGTGGTTCACTGCCTGGTTCACTGTGCAGTACATCATGTGGTTCACTGCGAGGTTTACTGTGTGGTTCACCATGCGGTTCACTGTGAGGTTCACCATGTGGTTAACTGCAAGGTTCATCGTGCAGTACACCGTGAGGTTAATTGCAAGGTTTACCATGCGGTTCACTGTTTGGTTCACCATGAGGTTCACTGTGAGGTTCACCATGAGGTTCACTCCGTGATTACTGTGAGGTTCACCATGCAGTTCACTGTGTGGTTCTCGCTGTGATTCATCAGGTGGTTCACCATGTGGTTCATTGTGAGGTTAACTGTGAGGTTCACCGGTTGGTTCACCATGTGGTTCACCAAGTGGTTCACTGTTCAGTTCACCATGCAATTCAATGTGCGGTTCACCATGTGATTCACTGAGAGGTTCACCGTGCAGTTCACCGTGTGATTCACTGTGAGGTTCACCATGGAGTTCACCGTGGTTCACTGTGAGTTTCACTGTGTGGTTCACCATATGGCTCACTCTGTAGTTAACTGCAAGGTTCACCATGTGTGGTTCACTGCAAGGTTAAACATGCGGTTCACTGCAAGATTCACCATGTGGTTCACCATTTGGTTCACTGTGAGGTTCACCATGTGGTTCACCATACAGTTAACTGCAAGGTTCACCATGCGGTTAACTGTGAGGCTCACCATGCAGTTCACCATGTGGTTCACTGTGAGGTTCACCATATGGTTCACTGCAAGGTTCACCACTTGGTTCACTGTGAGGTTCACCATGCACTACACTGTGAGGTTCACCATGTGGTTCACCATGCGGTTAACTGCGAGGTTCACCATGCAGTTCACCATATGGTTCACTGCGAGGTTCACTGTGTGGTTTACCGTGTGGTTCACCATGTGGTTCACTGCACAGTTTACCATGTGGTTTACCATGTGGTTCACTGCGAGGTTCACCATTTGGTTCACCATGCACTTCACTGTGAGGTTCACCATGTGGTTCACCACATGCAGTTAACTGCGAGGTTCACCATGCTGTTCACCATGTGGTTCACTGCGAGGTTCACCATGTACTTGACTGCGATATTCACCATGTGGTTCACCATACGGTTAACTGCGAGGCTCACCATGCAGTTCACCATGTGGTTCACTGTGAGGTTCACCATATGGTTAACTGCAAGGTTCACCATGCAGTTGACTGCGAGGTTCACCATGCGGTTAACTGCGAGGTTAACCATGTAGTTCACCATGTGGTTCACCGTGTACTTGACTGCGATATTCACCATGTGGTTCACCATACGGTTAACTGCGAGGTTCACCATGCGGTTCACCATGTGGTTCACTGTGTACTTGACTGCGATGTTCACCATGTGGTTAACTATGTGGTTCACTGCGAGGTTCACTGTGCAGTTCACCATATGGTTCACTGCGAGATTCACTGTGTGGTTTACTGTGCGGTTCACTGCGAGGTTCACCATGTGGTTCACTGTGAGGTTCACCATGCACTTCACTGAAAGGTTCACCATGTGGTTAACTGTGAGATTCACTGTCCAATTCACCATGTGGCTCATTTTGAGGTTCACCGTGCACTTCACTGCAATGTTCACCATGTGGTTCACCATGCAGTTCACTGTGCGGTTGACCATGAGATTCACCGTGTGGTTCACTGTGAGGTTCACCAAGCGGTTCACTGCGAGCTTCACCGTGCGGTTCACCGTGTGAAAGATGAAATCCAAAGTGACACCTGAGAGGGTGCTGTGTTTGATGCCTGGATACTGCACAATACAACACTTTTCACTGCATGTGTCAATAAATTCAAATCTAAATCCATACCTTTCTGAGTTTGCCTTCAATTTTGAGCAGGTATTCTCCATCCTTCTGTATCTCTTTTGTCTTCTGGATATCACGGCAACTTGCTGAGACATCACCTTTAAAACATTGAATATTATATGCAGGAGGTGTCTGTGGCAGCATTTGAAGATTTGACCAGCACGGTGCAACTCTATTACAGCACCAGTGACCAGGTTCGAATCAGCCACTGTCTGGAAGGAGTATGTACAATCTCCCATGTCCCTGTGGCTTTCTTTCAGGTTGCCTGGATGCCTCCTACATTCCAAAGACATACAGGGTTAGTGGGTTAATTGGTCATATGGGAGTGCAGGCTTGTGGACAGGAAGGGCCTGTCACCCTCAGTATTTCCATGTGAGATCACACACCACAGGGTTAAAGGACATTTTCTTTCCCATCATTATCCCAGTCCTGAATCAACCTTACACCAGTGCAATTAAGTTACCTTTGCTGTGAACTAACTGACTGACCTCTCCCTTTGGCTCTGAACTTTATGACTGTGTCTTACTTGTTGTACTATGTATGAAATGTCTAACTGGTCTGCTTGCAAAACAACCTCTATCACTGCACCTTGGTGCACATGAACTTGAAGATTGTGGCGTGGCTGACCTTTGGACTTGGTCTCAGTTTGCCATCCTTTACTGTGTTAACCTGCAGATTATAGAAGACCCAATGAGGCTTGAAGAGGACCTAACTCTTATAAACCATCAGACATTGGAGCAGAATAAGACCATTTGGCCCATTGTGCACTGCACCATTCCATCATGGCTGATTTCCTCTCCTTTTCAACTCCATTCTCCTGCCTTCTCCTCATAACCCTTAATTACCCTGGACAACAATTATTTTTTCAAAAGGTTTTCTTGTTGAAAAAGAAATGGGAATTATGATAGACAGGTTCAAACTGAATCCAAAGATAATTTTAGATTTGCTGTATCGTGTCCCAAGTTGGAAAAGCATTAAATTAACTGTTTTTGAATTTTGCATGTTTAATTGCATCATGTACCTCTGAGCCAAGCTCTCGGGTGGACTGCACAACAAATGTGAGGAGCCCAGGGTTTGTTTTAGTCACCAATTTTACAAGTGGAGAGCTCATAGGTTCACTCTGTTCATGCTGCGTCTTTGACCTTTAATTGTATTCTCGCCACAAATGTAACAAAGATTCGCAGCTGTGGCAACATTGACATTTATGTTGCATTGAATCTTCCTGAAGACAATAAATACTATTGTTAAGTACACTCACCACACTATTGCCTGAAGAACATATGCATCAACATCTGTTCAATCGAGATTAATGTGCTACACAGCACCTGTATGTGTGAGTTGCTTTTATAGCCTGTCAAAGGCAACATTTGCATTGCACCTGCACTAAGTTCATGGCCAGGAATGCTTGGACTGACAAAAACAGCTTGCTTTGTAGGCAATATACTAGTAGATTTTAACCATGGCAAGAAATCACAAAAATAGGTTATACCTAAAAAATTGGACGATAGAAAAATGTTAAGGTGATTGTCATGAGGAGCAGCCCAAAATCTGTAAAATACACCCAAATGTGTTTCAGGTAGCAAAATATTCGTTGTCCAGTGTTATCTCCCTGATATAGAACCTAGCCCTTAAATCTGCCAATGACTTGGCCTCCACAGTTGTCCAGGGCAATGAATTTCACTGATTCACCACCCTCTTTGATTGAAAGAACAGCATTTGGGTGCTCTGCTCGGTGTGAGACAAGAGCGGATGCACAATGGTGAAGGAGCAGGTGATCCAATACCCTGTGGCCCACGCCAGATCATCCCCCAGCCCTGATATTGTGGTCAGTTTTGATCACTGTACTATCGGAAAGAAGATGTCAAGCTGGAGAGGGTGCAGAGAAAGCTGGTGATGATGTTGCCAGCACTCAGTCCTGAGTGTCAGCGCGAGGTTGAGCAGGCTGGGGTTTCATTCCTTGAGAGCAGGAGGATGAGGGGTGATCTCATAGAGGTGGAAAAAATCATGGGAGGAATAGATCAGGTGAATGCAGAGAGTCTTTTGGTCACAGTAGAGTAATCGGTGACCAAAGGACGTGGATTTAAGGTGAGGGAGGAGAGATATAACAGGAACCTGAGGGATAACTTTTTCTACACAGAGGCTGGTGGGTGTATGGAACGGGCTACTGGAGGAGGGGGTTGAGGGAGGGACTATTGCAACGTTGAAGAAAAAATTGGACATATACTTGAATAGGATGGGTTGAGAGAGGTATGGGCCAAATGTCGGCAGGTAGAACCAGTGTAGGTTGGATATTTTGGTTGGCATGGGCAGATTGGGCCAGACGGCTGGTTTCCACATTCTTTGACATAATTATTCTGATCTTGGGAACTCAGGGGTGTCTTCTACTGATCCTGGATGCACAGGCTTAGGTCGGCTCATAGGGGCAGTCCACAGATAAGGAGGAAGGGGAGATCCCAGCAGGGGCTAGACCTGTTCATTGCATCCTATGCATCACAACACTGCTGATGATCAGTCAGGATATGTTGCAGACCCAGGAACTCAGGGAAGCCAAGGCCACTAGGGTGTGGGTCAGGGGATGGTGACCACCATCCCAGTACAACCAGCCCTCTCCACGGACCATGCTATGTGCTGCAACTAGGGGAAGAACAGGGCTGCTGGTGGATCAACGCAGAGGTGAGCAAGGTCCCATTGGAGAAGGACATGGAGAATGGGAACTCAGGGATTTTTTTTATTTAAGAAAGGCTGCAAGGTCAGGACTGGTTCGACAGGCTGGTGAGCTTTTTTTAAATTTTTTTTATTTTTCACACTATAAACCACATTGATCAAGATACATACATTTTTCTTTTCAAATATATACAGTGTCGTTTTCTCCCCCCCCCCCCCCCCCCTTCCCATCCCACCCTCCCTACCTCCCCTCCCATTCATTTGAAGTTCAGAATCTAAGATACATTAAACCCGTCAAACAATGTTGTCACTCAATAAAAATAAACAAGAAATTCCACTGAGTCAATTCTTTTCATTTCCTTCTCCTTCTGTCATTTTAGGTGGTAGATGTCCCCGGTAGGTTTTCTCTATTGTGTCTCATGTATGGCTCCCATATTTGTTCAAATATTGTAATGTTATTTCTTAAATTATATGTTATTTTTTCTAGTGGAATACATTTATTCATTTCTATGTACCATTGTTGTATTCTCAAATTATCTTCTAATTTCCAGGCTGACATAGTACATTTTTTTGCTACAGCTAGGGCTATCCTAACAAATCTTTTTTGTGCACCATCCAAATCAAGTCCAAATTCTTTGTTTTTTATGTTACTTAGGAGGAAGATCTCTGGGTTTCTTGGTATATTGCTTTTTGTGATTTTATTTAATATCTGGTTTAGATCTTCCCAAAATTTTTTTCACTTTCTCACATGTCCAAATTGCATGAATTGTTGTTCCCATTTCCTTTTTACAGTGAAAACATCTGTCAGATACTGTTGGGTCCCATTTATTTAACTTTTGAGGTGTAATGTATAGCCTGTGTATCCAGTTATATTGTATCATACGTAACCTCATGTTTATTGTATTTCTCATAGTTCCAGAGCATAACTTCTCCCATGCTTCCTACTTTATCTTTATGTTTAAATCTTGTTTCCATTTTTGTTTAGTTTTACCATTTGTTTCCTCATTCTCCTTTTCTTGCAGTTTAATATACATATTTGTTGTAAATTTTTTGATTATCATTGTGTCTGTAATCACATATTTAAAATTACTTCCCTCTCGTAACCTCAGACTGCTTCCCAATTTGTCCTTCAAGTAGGATTTCAGTTGGTAGTATGCCAACACTGTATCTTGAGTTATATTATATTGATCCTTCATTTGTTCAAAGGATAATAATTTATTTCCTGAAAAGCAATTTTCTATTCTTTTGATCCCTTTTTTCTCCCATTCTCTAAAGGAAAGGTTATCTATTGTAAAAGGGATTAGCTGATTTTGCGTCAGTATTAGTTTTGGTAATTGGTAATTTGTTTTATTCCTTTCTACATGAATCTTCTTCCAAATATTGAGGAGATGATGTAATACTGGAGAATTCCTACGTTGTACCAATTTTTCATCCCATTTATATAATATATGTTCGGGTATCTTCTCCCCTATTTTATCTAGTTCTAATCTAGTCCAATCTGGCTTTTCCCTTGTTTGATAAAAATCTGATAGGTATCTTAATTGTGCGGCTCTATAATAATTTTTAAAGTTTGGCAGTTGTAAGCCTCCTTGTTTATACCATTCTGTTAATTTATCTAGTGCTATCCTCGGTTTCCCCCCTTTCCATAAAAATTTCCTTATTATTTTCTTTTACTCCTTGAAGAATTTCTCCGTCAAGTGTATTGGCAATGCCTGAAATAGGTATTGTATCCTTGGGAAAATGTTCATTTTAATACAGTTTATCCTTCCTATTAGTGTTAGTGGTAAGTCTTTCCAATGCTCTAAGTCGTCCTGTAATTTTTTCATTAGTGGATAATAATTGAGTTTATATAGATGGCCAAGGTTTTTATTTATTTGTATACCTAGGTATCATATTGCTTGCATTTGCCATCTGAATGGTGATTCTTTCTTAAATTTTGAGAAATCCGCATTATTCATTGGCATTGCTTCACTTTTATTTGCGTTAATCTTGTAACCCGACACTTCTCCATATTCCTTCAATTTCTTATGTAATTCTTTTATTGATATTTCTGGTTCTGTTAAGTATACTATAACGTCATCTGCAAATAAACTGATTTTATATTCCTTGTCTTTTATTTTTATCCCTTTTATTTTATTTTCTGTTCTTATCAATTCTGCTAGTGGTTCTATAGCTAACGCGAACAATAAGGGTGATAGTGGGCATCCCTGCCTTGTTGATCTGCTTAAGTTAAATTGCTTTGATATATATCCATTTACTGTCACTTTCGCCAATGGCCCCTTATATAATGCTTTAATCCAATTAATATACTTCTCTGGTAAACTGAATTTTTGCAATACTTTGAATAAATAATTCCATTCTACTCTGTCAAAGGCCTTCTCTGCGTCTAAAGCAACTGCTACTGTTGGAGCTTTATTTCCTTCTACTGCATGAATTAAGTTAATAAATTTACAAATATTGTCTGTTGTTCGTCTTTTTTTAATAAATCCAGTTTGGTCTAGATTTACTATTTTTGGTACATAGTCGGCTAATCTGTTTGCTAATAGTTTAGCTATTATCTTATAATCTGTGTTAAGTAAAGATATTGGTCTATATGACGCTGGTGCGAGTGGATCTTTCCCTGTCTTTGGTTTTACTGTAATTATTGCTGTTTTGCATGAATCTGGTAAGCTTTGTGTTTTATCAATCTGGTTGATTACTTCCAGGAGGGGAGGAATTAATAAATCTTTAAATATTTTATAGAATTCTATTGAGAATCCATCCTCTCCTGATGTTTTATTATTTGGTAGTTTTTTTATAATCTCTTGTATTTCTACTATTTCAAATGGTTCTGTCAATTTATTTTGTTCCTCTATTTGTAATTTTGGTAGTTCAATTTTAGTTAAAAATTCATCTATTTTGTCTTCTTTCCATTCGTTTTCAGTTTGGTATCATTGTTCGTAGAATTCTCTGAAGTTTTCATTAATCTCCGTTGGATTATATGTGATTTGTTTGTCTTTTTTCTTTGATGCCAATACCATTTTCTTAGTTTGTTCTGTCTTAAGCTGCCACGCTAGAATTTTGTGCGTTTTTTCTCCTAGTTCATAATATTTCTGTTTTGTCTTCATTATGTTCTTCTCCACCTTATATGTTTGTAGTGTTTCATATTTTATTTTTTTATCTGCCAATTCTCTTCTTTTAGTTGTGTCTTCCTTCATTACTAATTCTTTTTCTATATTTGCTATTTCCCTTTCCAACTGCTCTGTTTCCTGATTGTAGTCCTTCTTCATCTTGGTTACATAACTTATTATTTGCCCTCTGATGAACGCTTTCATGCGTCCCATAGTATAAACTTATCTTTCACTGATTCTGTATTTATTTCAAAGTACATTTTAATTTGTCTTTCAATGAATTCTCTAAAATCCTGCTCTTTAAGTAGCATGGAGTTTAATCTCCATCTATACATTCTTGGAGGGATGTCCTCTAACTCTATTGTCAATATCAGGGGTGAGTGGTCCGATAATATTCTAGCTTTATATTCTGTTTTTCTTACTCTGTCTTGCATACGAGCTGATAACAGGAATAGGTCTATTCTTGAGTATCTTTTATGTCTACCAGAATAATATGAATATTCCTTTTCCTTTGGGTGTTGTTTCCTCCATATATCCTAAAGTTGCATTTCTTGCATCGATTTAATTATAAATTTGGTTACTTTGTTCTTTCTGTTAATTTTTTTCCCAGTTTTATCCATGTTTGAATCCAAATTAAGGTTGAAATCCCCTCCTATTAGTATGTTCCCTTGCGTGTCTGCTATCTTCAAAAAAATATCTTGCATAAATTTTTGATCTTCTTCGTTAGGTGAATATACATTGAGTAAATTCCAAAACTCCGAATATATCTGACATTTTATTATTACTTATCTCCCTGCTGGATCTATTATTTCCTCTTCTATTTTAATTGGTACATTTTTACTGATTAATATAGCTACTCCTCTAGCTTTTGAATTATATGATGCTGCTGTTACATGTCCTACCCAATCTCTCTTTAATTTCTTGTGCTCCATTTCAGTTAAATGTGTTTCTTGCACGAATGCTATATCAATTTTTTCTTTTTTCAGTAAATTTAGCAGTTTCTTCCTTTTGATTTGGTTATGTATTCCGTTAATATTTAAAGTCATATAGTTCAACGTAGCCATTTCATACTTTGTTTATCTTTCCTTTCCGTTTCCTCATCATCACCTTTCCTTCTTATCCATTTCTGCTTTCTTGTTTTGAACACTTTATAAGACAACATTTCTAAAACATCAAACATTTCCCTTATTCTCCTATCTAAAATTTCTTTAACCCCACTATCCCCTCCCCTTCCTGAGTTGCCCTTTATCCCTTGTCGGGCAACCACATATCCCCTCTCCATTTGGATTTGCGAATTCACTCGCAAGTGTCAACTGATTTCGCAGTGACCTTAACTCCTCCCCACCCAGCCCCCCCAGAAAAGATTTTAATTTTCATACATAACAAAGGTCACTCTCTTAATTCCCTCCTTACTTCCTCTCTTCCCTTTCTTTCCCTTATTAATTCTTATCTATACTCTATATATTTTCCTTTAAATATGGATACACTCATGTACACATATATATACATTCACAAATATGTATATATATACCCATATACACACATACATATAGTTCGTGGTCATTTTTACTCTCGTTACATGTCTTCATCTCTCTGCCTGTTTTGTAGTTGTTCTGCAAATTTTCATGCTTCCTCCGGATCTGAGAATAATCTGTTTTGCTGCCCTGGAATAACTATTTTAAGTACCGCTGGGTACTTTAGCATAAATTTATATCCTTTTTTCCATAGGATTGCTTTTGCTGGATTAAACTCCTTTCTCTTCTTCAAGAGTTCAAAACTTATGTCTGGATAGAAAAAAAATTTTTGACCTTTGTATTCCAATGGCTTTTTGTCTTCTCTTATTTTCTTCATTGCTTTCTCCAATATATTTTCTCTTGTTGTATATCTTAGGAATTTTACTAAAATGGATCTTGGTTTTTGTTGTGGCTGTGGTTTCGGGGCTAATGTTCTATGTGCCCTTTCTATTTCCATTTCTTCCTGTAATTCTGGTCTTCCTAGGACCCTGTGGATACAATCTTTTATAAATTCTCTCATATTCTTGCCTTCTTCATCTTCCTTAAGGCCCACTATCTTTATATTATTTCTTCTATTATAATTTTCCATTATATCTATCTTCTGAGCTAACAGCTCTTGTGTCTCTTTAACTTTTTTATTAAATTCTTCTAATTTCTTTTTTAAGTCCTCTACTTCCATTTCTACGGCTGTTTCTCATTCTTCCACCTTGTCCACTCTTTTTCCTATATCCGACATGACCATCTCTAATCTATTCATTTTTTCTTCTGTACTTTTAATTCTTCTTTTTATTTCACTAAATTCTTGTAATTGCCATTCTTTTACTGATTCCATATATTCTTTAAAACAAAATATATCCATTGTCTTGCCTTTCCCTTCTTCTTCCATTTCTCTTTGTTCTTCTTCTTCTTCTTCCTCTGTGTTGGTCATCTGTTGTTTCCTTGTTTTCTTTTTACTCTCTTCTTTCTTGTTCTCGTTGTTTTCTATGTTCTCTTCCTGTTGTTGTGTTGTAGCTGTCATTCTCAGCTGTGGAGATCGACTCCTCAGCTGGTCCCCCCTCCCGTCAGTGTTTTTTTTTCATGCGCATCGTGCATGCGCGAGGAGTCGCACATGCGCGGTTGTGCACTTTTACTTGGCTCCGTGAGCCATTTTTGTAGTCCCGAGCTCGGGACTTCAACTGACCTTAGGGAGCGGGCTTCTCTCTCCGCGGCGGGCCTCCTCGGACAGGTAAGGCCTTCACCTTCTTCTTCCGACGTTCTTTCTTCTTCTCTTCTTCCTGTTGCTTTCGACTTTTCTTTCTTCGCTGCCATTTTCTTCCCACCTTTACTTTCACTTTATTTTATTTTTATGTTTGTGCCTTTGTGTTTTGTGTGATTTTTTTAAACTTTTCCGGAGAGGGCTGGAGTTCCCCGACCGGCCACTACTCCATCATGTGACTCCTCAGGCTGGTGAGCTTAATGTTAGTCATGGGAAAATTACTCGTGATGATCTAGATGGACAGGATCTGTATGCATTTGGAAAGGCAAAGACTGATTGAGGAGAGTAAGCTGGGCTTTGTGTGTGGGAAGTTGTGCCTCATGAATTTAATTGAGTTTTTTGAAGAGATGAGCAAGAAGATTGAGGTGGACAGAATGGTAGATGTTGACTGCATAGCCTTCAACAAGGCCCCAGACAAGGCCCCAGACAAGGCCTTGCAGGAAGGCTGGTCAGATCACACAGGATCCAGGGTGAGATGCCCAAATGGATCAAGAATTGGCTTGGTGGGAGGAGATGGAGAGGGTCAGTGAAGGGTACTCGGGTTGGAGGTCTGTGACCAGTAGCGTGCTGCAGGGATCAGTGTTGGGGCCACTGTTGTTTCATATTTATATGAACAATCTGGATAAAAATGTAGTGAGCACAGTTAATAAGTTTATGGATGACATTAAAGTTGGGTCTGTATTGAAAATGTGGAAGTTAATCTCAGATTTCAGTGGGATCTGAATCAACTGATGAGTGGGTTGACAAAAGACTGTTTGGATCGGTGAGAGGTATTGATAAGTAACCAGGGCAGGACTTACACAGTAAATGGTAAGACCGAGGGAAGTGTTGCAGAGCATGGAGACTAGGGGTACAGTTCCATTCCATGTAGGTGGCAACACAGATAGACAGTGATGAAAAAGCCAAAGAGATGGTTGTCGGCTTCAGGAGGGCCCAGGGGGACCACGCTCTACTGACCATTGATGGTTCCCAATGGTTCCACCGTTGGGATCGTCAAGAGCATCAAGTTCCTCGGGGTGAGAATCTCACCTGATCCCTTAACACCAGCAAAATGGCCAAGAAAGCCCAGCAGCACCTCTACTTCCTGCGAAGGCTGAGGGAAGTTCATCTCCCACCCTCCATCCTCACTACATTCTACAGATGATGTATCAAGAGATAGTGGTGAAACCACTATTGTATATATTTGTCATATGTAAATATCATGACCTTTCCTGGTTGACCCTCCTCTCACTGGCTGGCTCATGACTCCTCCCCTTTCTTCCCCATAAAGGCTGTCATGCTACAAGCCTGCTCCCCAGTTAAATTCCGGGATCAGTGTGAGCAACCAACACAGGGATGCTGTCCGTCTCTTGCAAATAAAAGCCTTCAGTCTCAGCAACTTCAATCTTTGTGCAATAGATCATGCTTTACTGTGCAACTGCATCGCTGCCTACTTTGGAAGCTGTACATTGTCGGACCATAAGACCCTGCAAAGGATACTGAGGTCAGTGGAAAAGATCATCATCTCTCTTCCTACCATGATGAACATGGAGGTTCTGCAGCACTCGGGCCCTTACGTTCAGATTGAGCAACAGTTTTTTCCCCCAAGTCATCAGGCTCCTGAATTCCCAGAATATTTATGGATAGGGTACCGTGGATTTTTACTGTAAACGTCTTAATATTTCTATTATAACTTATATTTATGTAAATATGCTCCATGGTCTTGGAGAAATGCTATCTCGTCTTTACCGTTCGAGGATGGGATGAACGATAAATTAAAGTGACTTGACGACTTGAAGATGGTGTTTGTGGATTTGAGCACAGGAGCTGGGAGATCATGTTGCACATGTTGCAAGAGAACACTTAAAAATATTGTGTGAAATATTCTAGTTACTTTACTGTTGGAAGGATGTCATTAATCTGGAAAGTGTGCACAAATAAGATTCAGAAGAACTCAGCAATTGGTGAGCATCGGGAGCTGGGCTTGAGGTCAGGGACGTTTAAAAGATAAGAGGAGCGCTGATGAGTTGGAGTCTGGGTTGCAGGTAGAGCCTGCAGCATGTGAAAAGAAGGGAAGCTCAAGCCAGCGTGGAGAGTGTGGGAGGCTTTGGCCCAGTGTAGGCATGGGAATTGAGAGGCTTTGGCTTGAGAGGCTTCGACGAGCAAAGACTGAGGATGTGCAACAGGAAAGGTCAGGTAAGATCTTTGCACAGTAACAAAAAGTAAGGAATGGAGATAGCAGGTGGGGCAGTGGATTACTCCAACCACAGGTTGTGGGAAATGTGGGAGAGCACAAGTGTCCCTGATGACTACACCTGCAAAAGGTGCATCCAGCTGTAGCTCCTGACAGATATGTTAAGGAACTGGAGCGGGAGCTAGATGAACTCCAGATTTTTCGAGAGGCAGAAAAGGTGATAGACAGCGATATGAGAGAGTCACACCCAAGAGACAGGTAACTGGATGACTGTTAGGGGAGGGCAGGAGAAGAGGCAGGTCAATGCAGAGCACCTTTCTGGCTGTTCCCCTCAACAATACTGTAGGGGGGAGTAATCTACTAGGGACAAGTCACAGTGGTTACATCTCTGGCACAGAGTCTTGCCTTTAGCTAAGAAGGGAAAGGGGAGAAAAGGAGAGCGAAGGTAATTGGGAACTAATTGGTTCAGTGAACAGATAGGAAGATCTATGAACAAGAACGAGGCTCCTGGATGTTGTGTTGCCTCCCAGGTGCCAGGGTCAGGGAAATCGCTGATCGAGTTCATAGCATTCTGGAGGGGGAGGGGGAGCAGCCAGATATTGTGGTCCATGCTGGTACCAATAATATAGATAGGAGTAGGGATGAAGCCCTGAAGAGGGAATATAAAGAGCTGGGAAAGAAGTTAAAAAGCAGGACCTCAGGGGTAGTAATGCCTGTGCCACGCATCAGAGAGGGTCAGAACAGGAAGTTGTGGCAGATGGATGTGTGGCTGAAGGGTTGGTGCAGGGGTCAGGGGTTCAGTTTTCTGGATCATTGGGATCTCTTCTGGGGAAGGCCTGACCTGTAGAAAATGGATGGGCTGCACCTGAACTGGAGAGGGATCAATATCCTGGTGGGCAAGTTTGCTACTGGTGATGGGAAGGGTTTAACCTTGTTTGGCAAGGGGATGGGATCCAAAATGTGAGGGCAGAGAACAGAGCAGAAGGTGGAAAGGATGATGCAATGTGTTGTGGGTTTGTGAGGAAGGTTACACAGTGGAGGAAGCAGAAATATCATCAGCTGAATGGTTTGAAATGTAAATATTTCAATGCAAGGAGTGTTAAGAATAAAGGAGATGAACAGAGCATGGATGAGGATGAGGAACTATGATGTTGTGGTAATTCCAGGAACTTGGGTGACACAAAGACAGGATCGGCTGATGCAGGCTGTAGAACGGGAAGTAAAAGTTGGGTGGGTGGGGGATGTGGTACATTATTGGTCAGGGATAATATCATGGCTCCAGAAAGAGTGGACGCTATGGAGGAAGGGTCTACTGAGTTGGTGTGGGTGGAATTCAGATCTAGGAAGGGAGCAAACATTGTATGGGGAGTTCTCTACAGGCCCCCAAATAGACCTTGGGACACTGAGGAAGAGATAGGTACATTTTGGAACAGTGCCAAAATCACAGGGTTGTTGTTATGGGTAGTAGGAAAAGAGAACCAGGAGAAGCAACTAGTTAAGAGGAAGAAAGAAGCATTCATTATGTTGAGGAAACAAACAAAAACAAGAAGGGCTCATGAGAATTATATGGTAGCCAGGAACAAACTTAAGAAAGGACTTATGAGAGTTAGAACGAGGTATGGAAAGGCCTTGGCAAGTAGGATTAGGGAAAACTTGAAGGCATTCTATGTATACGTGAAGAACCAAAGGATGATGAGAGTGAAGGAAGGGTGACTTAAGAAAACTGAAGTGCTAAGATCTTATTAAAAACATAAGGATTGATAAGTCCCTGGGACCAGAGGAGATATAAGTCAGGCTACTATTGGAAGAGATAGCTCAGGTGTTGGCAATGGTCTTTACATCCTCTTTGGTTCTGGGTAGCAGCCAGAAGATTGGAGAATGGGAAATGGGGTCTCCTTATTTAAAAAAGGTAACAGGGAGAGTCCTGGGAATTATAGACCGGTGAGTCTTCCATCAGTGGTGGGCAAACCTTTGGGAAGGATTGCTAAGGACAGATTTCTGAGCATTCTGAGAAGTACAGTCTATTCAGAAATAGTCAGCATGGTTATGAGTGAGGATGGTCCTGCCTCACGAGCCTAATTGATTTTTTTTTGAGGAGGTAACAAAAATAAATTGATGAAGGTAGGGCAATAGATATGGTGGATATGGATTTTAGTAAGGCTTTTGACAAGGTCCCCCATGGGTGACTCATACAAAAAGTCATGAGGAATGAGGCGAGTGGATACAGAATTGGTCTGTCTATAGAAAACAGAGAATAATAATGGAAGGAAAGTATTCTACCTGGAGGTCAGTGACTAGTCAAGTTCCACAAGAATCTGTCCTGGGAGCTCAGTTTTTGTGATTTTTTATAGATGACCTGGAGAAAGAGGTAGAGGGTCAAAGTTTGGGGATGATATGAAGGTGGTTGTGCATAGTGTTGAAGGTTGTCGTAGGTCACAATAAGATATAGACAGGGTGAAGAGTTGGGCGTAAAAGTGGCAGATGGAGTTCAATCCAGATAAATGTGAGGTTTTCAATTTGTAAGGTCAAACTTGAAGGCAGAGTAATGGTAGGATACTTAATAATTTAAAAGAGCAGCGAGACCTGGTGTCCAAATCCATAGACCTCTCAAGGTTGTTGTGCAGGGTGATACGATAGTTAAGATGGCCTATAGGAAACTGGGCTTCATTAGTAGGGGGATTGAGTTCAATGAGGTGATGATGCAGTTCTATACATCTCTGGTGAGACAATACTTAGAATACAGTATTGTGTTCAGTTCTGGTCACCTCATAACAGGCTGGATGTGGAGGAGATTCACCAGGGTGTTGTTTGGTCTGGAAAATATGTCTTATGAGGCAAGGTTAGCAGGCTTTTCTCTTTGGAGCAATAAGGATGAGAGGAGACTTGATGGAGGTCTACAGGATTATAAGAGGAAGAGATAAGGCAGACGGCCAGATCTTTTCCCAGAGCAGGAACAACAAACACCCTGACCTCAAATTCACTTGGTCCATCTCTAGCAACATTCTCCCTTTCCTTGATCTCCTCTCTCTGTCTCCATCTTGAGACAAACTCTCGACAGACTTCTCTAAACCCACCAACTCTCACAGCTAACTCGACTACACCTCTTCCCACCCTGTCCCCTGGAAGGATCTATTCCATTCTCTCAATTTCTCAGTGTCCATTGCAACTGCACCTTGGATGAGGATTTTCATGGCAGATCATTAGCTATGTCCTCTTTCTTCAACAACATGGCTTTCCCTCTACCATCATCAACTTGGCACTCACCACAGATCCTACATAACCTGCTCATCTGCTCTGACCCCCTCTGCCCCTACACACAATAAGGATAGGATTCCTCTTGCCCTCACCAACCACCCCATCAGCCTCTGCATCCAATACATCCTCCTCTGTTATTTCTGTCACCTACTACGTGATCCTACCACTAGACACAAATTCTCCTCTCTTAGGGACCACTCCCTCCGAGACTCCCTTGTCCCCTTAGTACCTGCCCCTGTGGCCTCGGGAGATGCTCCATTTGCACCCACATCCTTCCTCATCACCATTTGGGGCCCCAAATAGTCCTTCCAAGTGAAGCAACTTTTCACTTGTGAATCTGTAGGGGGGGTCATCTAGTGCATCTGGTGCTGTGGTCTCCTCTACATTGTAAATTGGAGGAACAACACTTCAGCTTCCAACTAGGCACCCTCCAAGCAGATGGCATTAATATTGACTTCGCTGGCTTTCGTTACCTTCCCCCCCTCCACCTTCCTTGCCCGTCGTCTCTCCATTCCCTGTCTCCTTTTGCACAACTCTGTTTAAAACATTTGCCCCTGTTGTCTCCCCTAAACTTTCCTCCCTCACTTTGTGCAGATGTCCTCTGGTAATAAAAACACCAAAATTCTGGAGAAACTCAGCTGGTCTTTTCAGCATCTATAGGAAGATCTATTGCTGATGTTTCAGGCCTGAGCAACACTCAGAAAATTCAGAAAAGGCAGAAGCAGGATGTATCAGAAAGTTGTGGGTGCCTGGAATGCCTTTCCAGAGATGGTGGTAGAGGTTGGGACAATAGGGGCATTTAAGCGACTCCCTCCTAGATAGGCACATGGATGAAAGAAAAATGGAAGGTTATGAGGGAGGGAGGGTTTACACACTCTGGGTAACTGGCACTCCAGGTAAGTGGCACTCCAGGAAATCATCTCTCTGTAACTGCACTCCAGGTAACCAGCGCTCTGGGTAACTGGCACTCCAGATAACCATCTCTCTGTAACTGGCACTCCAGGTAACTGGCACATTCTAGGTAACTAACCTTCTAGTAACCACTCTCTGGGTTACCGGCACTCTGATTAACCAGCATTCTGTGTAACTGGCGCTCCCAATAACCAGCACTCCAAGTAACCGGTGCTCTCCAGGTAACCAGTACTCTCCGGGTAACCAGCACTCTCTGAGTAATCGACACTCTGGCTAACCAGCACTCCTAGTAACCAGCTCTCTGGCTAACCGGCAGTCCATGTTTCTGGCACTCAGGGTAACCGGCACTCTCCGGATAACCAGCACTCCAATTAACCGCCACTCAGGATAACTGGCACTTTCTGGATGACCAGCATTCCAGCTAACTGCCACTCTAGATAACTAGCACTCCAGGTAACCAGCAGAGTCAAGCTAACCAGCGCACTCCAGGTAAATGGCACTCCAGATAACTGGCACTCCCGGTTACCAGCTCTCTGGGTAACTGACACTCCCCATGACCAGGATGACCTGCAGGATACAGCTAATTAAGGCATGACCTTTGGAGAAAGGCCTTTCCCACAATCATAGTCATATAGAGGCCCCTGGTCATTTTTTTAGTGGTTGTTAAAGAAAGGGTGAAACCTCACAACCCACCACAGGAGGGTTCTTGCATGCTCTTTGTGAAATAAATGCTTTAATTTTATTTCCCCTCAGTCTGCTGTGACTGGTGAGCTCACTAGAACCACTGGCTCTGGGAATACACGTGAAAACATCAGAGAATCTATCTCATGTATCTGTCCATGAAGTTGTCTTGAGCAACTGTTCTTTCTCCATTGTCACGACCCACTTCAACTTCACTGCATTGAAAGGGTGTGTGTGGCTGCACTCTAATAGGATTCTCTCCACCTCATCCCTCTCTGCTTACTGCTTGGTGCTGACTACAGCATCGCGTGTTGAGTCATCCCTTTCTGCCGAGTTCCCAAATACGTGACAGCGAATCTCAGCAGTGGGGGAGGTTGGCTTTTGGCTGCAGCCATTGCAGGGAGTGAATCATCTTCTTGTTCACCCCCTGGCAGACCTTTGTGGAAAGTCATCCCACAATAGCCCATTGATTCATGGACAAAACGCTGCACAGTTGAGATAAAAGTAGATTTTTGTTTGTAAATTCAGAGACACAGCACAGTAACAGGCACTTCCGGCTCACGAGCCCACACTGCCCAAATACACCCATGTGACCAATTCACCTCTATGTCTTTAGAACGAGAGAGGAAACCAGACATGGGAGAATGTTCAACCTCCTTACAGACACCACTGGATTCAAACCAAGGTCGCTGATGCTGTAATGGTAATGTGCTAACTATGCCATGACACAAACTACCACAATTGTTAATTGTTGTCGAGGGAAGCAGTAAGCAATTGAATTAAAAAGTCTAATAAATATAAAGAGTGCCAGATTCAAATCCTGGTCATTGGCTCTCTAGAAATATCACGCTAACCGTGCCTCCCTTGAGGAAGCCTGCTGATCAGATGAGATGGATCAATTAATTTGGCTGGAATTGCAGTTAGGGTTATCACACATGTGTCCAGGTACCCTGCAGCAGGAATGGGAAAGGGAACTTCTGTACTTACAAGCACGAATGAAGCAAGGAGTGTGACGGTGTGGCTTTTGGCTGCGCCGGCAGAGTTCACTGGGCAGACTGTTCTCAGTCAGGCATTGGACGGCCCTCTCCATCAGACCCACGCCACATGGCACAGAGCACTGAAAGCATTTCCAAACAATCAGCAGGTCACACAAACTCAGACTGGGGTTAGTTTCCTGTGATGCAGCACTTAGACAATCCCTGCCGGTGGAGAATCCATCTGCCTTGCAGCAGGCAAAAAAGGAATTTCATGGAATTCGACAGTTTTATAACAATAACAACAAATTGAATCTTGAAAGTCCCGATAATTCAATTCATTCACTGTTTGGTGGCTACAGTTCCAGTCGCTTCATTGCAGCAAGGATGTAGTTGCTTTGGAGAGGGCGCAGAGGAAATTCTACATGGATTGGAGAACATGGCTCATGAAGCAAGGGTGACAGAGCTAGGGGCTTCCTTTTTGTAGTGACAAAAGGGTGAGAGGTGCCTTCATAGAGGTATGCAAGGTGGACAGCCAGCACTTCTTCTCAGGCTGACAAAAGTGAATGCCTGAGGACATCTGTTTAAGGTCAATGGAGTTTTTATACTCTGAGAGCGGTGGGGGCCTGGAGTGCATTGGCAGAGGTGGTGGCAGAGGCCAATACAATAGGGACATTCAAAAGACTCTGAGACAGGCACATGGATATAAGAAAAAAAAAGGGTTATGCGTGATAGGTAGGGAAGGGTGAGATTGTTGTGAACTAGTTTTACATGGGCCAGCTCAATATTGTGGGCCCAAGCTGTGCTATAATCTTCAGTGTTCCACCAAGTAACCCTGCAGCTTTCTTGTGGCTACTTGATTAGTTGTTGACTTTTGGGCAATGTTATAATAAATGTAGGATATTATTAACAGAAATGAGATAGTATCTCCCGACTATTGAGAGAAAAAGAGGATCCTATTAAATGCGACGAGCCTTCAATTGACAGTGATGCTGGAATGTTGAGTGAGGCCAGAGAAGCTGGAGGAACATAACAGATAAGGCAGTGCCCATGGAGAGATGGTCAATCAAGGTTTAGATTGGGACCCTTTATTGATGGATTCTGGGGGATGGCAGCCTGTGAATCAGGGGTGTGGATTAAATCCCATTCCAGAAATGAGATCACACTACCCAGACTGGCCCATGGGACAGAACTGGAGAGGGGAGGCAGCATCTTCCTGAAGAGGAGCTCCCATCTAAGGACACCATCAACAATTCCATAGGACAAATCAAAGAGGGAGAAGAACTACAGTCCTCGAATCAGAAAGGCTGGGTTGCAGTGATGCCACCTCAGAGATAGAACATCACCCTCAGGATGAGGATTAGTTCATGCCACAGAAGATAAAGTCATGGTTAATTTGAACATAAAACATTACAGTACAGTACAGGCCCTTCAGCCCATGATGTTGCACTGACCTCTGTAAATCTACCCTATGGCAATCCAATCATAATCCTGTATTGTTCTTACAAATATGTGCCTATCCAAGGGTCCTTTGAATGACCCTATTGTGCCAACCTCTACCACCACCTCAGAAAAGGATTCTAGGCACCCACCACACTCTGTAAAAAAACGTACCTCCCCTGAGCTTCCCTTAAGCAGGTGTCCTCTGGTATTTGCTCTTGCCTCCCTGGGAATGAGGTGTTGGCCGTCCACCCTATCGAAGCCCTTCATAATCTTATATATAACTCTATCAAATCTCCTCTCATCCTCCATTGCTCCAGAGAGAAAAGCCCTGGCTCTGTCAACCTTGTTTTATATGCCATGTTCTCCAAACCAGGCTGCATCCTGCTAAATCTCTTATGCAGTCTCTACATCCTTCCTGTAATGAGGCAAACAGAAGTGAACACATACACCGTGTGATCTAATCAAAGTTTTCTCGAGCTGTAACACTACCTTGCAGCTTTTGAACTCAATCCCCCAATTAATGATGGCCAGCACATCATATACCTTTAAAACCACCCTGTCAACTTCCTCATCCTTGCACATCCTTGTCTGTCCTTATGTTGCCTTACAACAATGGTAGCAGCACCAGGGTACTGCATTGAGTGAACGATGGAAAGCCATCATGGATTATTACAAATGACTGGCCATGTAGTGGAGCAGCAGGTGGAACTGATGCCTCGCAGCTCCAGAGACTCAGGCTCATTTCCGACCACCGGCAGTGTCTAGCTGGATGTTTGATGTTTTCCTTGCCATGCAAGGATACCTTCCCCACTTGCCCACAGTTCCCTCCAACCTCCCACAGACGTGTGGGTCAGGGGAGCTGTACCTGTGTGGGCAGAGAGCTGCTGCTTGTAGCTCCTTGCAGGATAGGCCTTGGGTATATTGGGAGAGTGCTGGGTGGAGTATGTGAGACCCGGTCATAAGCAAGTGCCTGTGATTGATGGGAGAGCACCCCTGGACCTGAAAGGCTGATGGACATCCTTCTCTACCATGAGGAGAAGGTGGCAAGTTCTGATCTGCATCTGAAACATTTGGCTTGACGTCTGGCCAATTTCCATGCCTCCTCTTCTCCTGAACACATGGAACCCGACTGCAGTGGAGGTCACTGGTACCTCACCAGGCAACAGTCCTCAGGAAGCGTTGTCGGTTTGATCAATGGGGGTGTTATCCTGGCGTGGGCATGAGCTGAGTAAATCACAGCCCGTCGAGGCTTGAGCCTAGCTTGGTCTCCACTTCAAAGTACTCTGCACTCAGAAGTCAAAGGCCACTCGGAGCCAACACCTAAACAAAAGCATCAAACTTCTCATCAAAATTCTGCCATAATATTTGCTGGACAAATTTTTTTAGATGTACAGCATGGTAACAGGCCCTTCTAGCCATGAAGCTGTGCTGCCCAAACACCCCAATTAATCTACAACCACCCCTGTACACTTTTTAAGGGTGGGGAGAAACTGGAGAACCCAGGGAAAACCCATGTACACATAGGAAAACATGCAAACTCCTTACAGACAGTGCCAGATTGAAGCTGAAATAGTGGTGCCCTAACTGCTTCACTAACTGGCCACCAATCCCTCCATATTACCATGTATGGAAAATTGGCATCGTTTGGCACAGCTAAACAGGGTGAGGGTTGGGGTTGACTGGCCTTAGACGTACCTTGCTCCAAGCTCCCACTCTCCATCTGGCTGACGGAGGACACTTGCGGATGTGGCACTGTTGAACGCTGACAGGTGCCGGTTGTGGGCAACTGCCACTTGAAGAAGCTGATGGTGGGTACGAATTAAGGTCTTGGCCAGAGTGGACCTCCCTGCAGGAAAGGACCCTTTGCTGATATCCTGGGCCACAGCTCACTGAACACTGTGTAGTAAAAGGGAACGCTGCAGTAGGTAGTGCTGATCAACATTACAAGCTTCTTTAATCCTAATGCATGATACACATGCATAGTGGAGCTTAGACCTTCATGGGATTGGATTTGAAATGAACCAACTTGAATTGAATTGTTCATTTTTCCCATGCACCAAGATATAGAGAAAAGCTTTGAACTAAATGCTATCCAGGATGTCAACCTATACTTAAGAACAGGAACTTGTGTAAGAATCAAGCCAAAAGGCAGAGCATACTGTTATAGTGAGTGAGTGAGGAGGAGTGGGGACAAGTGAAGAATCTCTTGCAGTCCCATGGGTAGCTACAAAGGCGACAAATGGTGGGGAGGGAGGAGTGGACAAGGAAGTCACTGAAGAAGTCATCCCTGTGGGAGGCAGAGAGGAGAGGAGAGGGGAATATGGTGGGATCATGTAGAAGGTGACAGAAATGGTGGAGGAGGATGTGTTGGTGGGGTGGTAGATGAGGACAAGAGGTATCCTGCACTACATGCTTGTGGTGTTCAGGTGGGGGAGCAGGGAAGATGTGCAGGTAATGGATCACTGAGTTGATGGTGGGAGAGGGAATGCCACATTGATTGAAGAAGGAGGACATCTCTGATGATCTGGCATGAAAGTCCTCATCCTGGGTCCAGATTTGACAGAGATGGAAGAATTGAGAGAATGGAATGGAATCCTGACAGGGACAGGGTGGGAAGAGATGTAGTCGAGGTAGCAGAGGGAGTTGATGGGTGTGTACAAGATGTCTGTCAAGAGTTTGTCTCCCCAGATAGAGACAGAAAGATCGAAGAAAGGGAGAATGTTGCTGGAGATGGACCAAGTGAATTTGAGGTCGGGGTGGAAGTTGGCACAAAGTGGATGAAGTTAATGACCTCATCATGGGTACGTGAGGCAGCACCAAATTGTCATCGATGTAGCAGATGAAGGGGCCTTGTTTGGGTTGGGTCCTCACAGTCAACAAAAAGATGGGTAAGATTACATGGGGTGGTGTTACAGAGAGTCACAGAGTGCAGAGTGCGGTGTTAGAGTAGCCGGTTTCAGGTGGAATCGCCTGGAGAATGCAGCTCCAGAGTGGCTGCGGGTGTCAGCGAAGGGACGTTCAGTTGGCAGCGCTGAAGGAGGTGATCTGCCACCTGAAAGGTCTGAAGCGGGGAGAGGGACCGCAGAGCAGACGCCGGCTCTGAGTCCAGGCAGGGGCAGCCGTCTGACAGCTCGTCTCCCTGATGCCTGACAGCTCACCTCCCCGCTGCCTGACAGCCCCCTCCTCGCTGCCGGACAGCCCCCTACTTGCTGCCTAGCAGCCCCTTGGCACGGGACTGCAGGGTTGGGGCAGCCGGCTGGGGACTGCAGGGCTGTGGTGGCCAGCATGGGACTACGGGGCTGGAGCTGCCGGCGGGGGACTGCGGGGCTGTGGCAGGCGACGGGGGATTGCGGGGCTCGAGTGGCCGGTGGGGGACTACGGGGCTGAAGTGGCCAGCATGGGACTACGGGGCTGGAGTGGCCAGCAGTGGACTATGGAGCTGGAGCAGCCAGTGTAGGACTGTGGGGCTGGGGTGGCCGGTGGGGGACAGCAGGGCTGGGGCAGCCGGAGGGGGACTGCGGGTTTCAACTGTCCATTGTGTTGGGCGCTGATGTGGGGGCTGAGGTGCCTGAACCTGTTCTGAACTGCACTATTTTAAAAGATTCATTACCAACTGCAGGCTTGCCATGGAAAGAAAAGCATATTTTTGGGGGAGAGGAATAACCTCAAAAAAAGTCTGTCAGTTCGTTCAGCTGCAGAACTTGAAGCATAAACCTACTTTTAAGCATGTCTTCCCAGAGAATGACAATTCCTGAAAAGGTAAATAGCTTTAAACAATGTTGTCTAAACACAATGGTGGAGAAATTTCAGCAGGTGAAAGAGTGCACTTTACATAGCATAGGTACATGACCAACCTTTCGGGCATGAGGCATTCATCAAGGTGACCATCAAATAGCGTAGTTAGTGTGTGCACATGCTTCTACCCAATGTTTTAAGAACAATCGTTTTGATGGTCGGGTCGCCATACAGTGGCTCAGTGACAAAAGCTGGCCATTACAGACAAAGAGACGGCAACCATGGTACATAGTCGGCAAGAAGCGTCTTGGGAGAAGTCAAATGCCTGTGAAGTTCTCGTAGTTCGTAATGATACAAAAGCATTTTAAGTGTCTGAGTCACTGAGGTTTTCAGACAGATTTTGGGATGAACTGGTGGCAATTCATGCAGTCAGTATCAAGCTTGAAGTGGCACCTTACCATTGGCCAATTTAGATCCATTTGTACTTGGCCTGGGCCATTGGCCTTTGTAATCAGTTTAACCCTGATGCCACTGAGCCATTGGATCCCGGTAAACAACCTGGGCTGGACCCAACCCCCAGCCCAGACTTCCAGCACTATAAATGGCACTGTGTATGATCAAATCAGCCTCTTTGGCATCTTGGGACCACCCTGCTTCACTCCAGGCCTAGAAAAGTGGAAGGGTGCTAGAGAAATTGTTGATAAGATGTGCACTGTCAAAGGGTTGGGAACATTTAATTAATGTTCCAAATACAGTTAGGAAGGTGTGTGTGTGTGTGTGTGTGTGTGTGTGTGTGTGTGTGTGTGTGTGTGTGTGTGTGTGTGTGTGTGTGTGTGTGTGTGTGTGTGTGTGTGTGTGTGTGTGTGTTGTGTATTTCATCTCCACCGCGATTTTCTCACATTCCTCTATAAATTGTACGCATGTGTTTTGTGCCGGTGTGATTTTCCCATGCTCGCTATAAATTGTGCATATATGTGTAAGTACACTTTAACGGAGTGGGGGGCACTTTCAGTACTTGCCATAGGTCTTATTTTCTATAGATATGCCACTGGCTCACTGGGAATATTCTTGTCACAGAATGATAGGATGTGTTTCTGACTCCCCTTCTGATCTTCTGCTGTATCTGCTATAACACACAAAACCCAGTCTCTAATTTCCCAAGCTTGCCATCCAGGCAGAGAATCTGGGATGGCTCCACTAGGCAGACAGTCTCTCGACTGAAGATGGATCAGTGATGGATCATACACTGGCATCGATCATACATCAAAATTCTCCTGTTGTATTCGCTAGACAACATACAACACATTACGGTGTATGAGCAAAAGCATCGTTTGGCACAACTGAACCGTGTGAGGGTTGGGGTTGACTGGCCTCAGATGTACCTTGCTCCAAGCTCCCACTCTCCACCTGGCTAACGGAGGACACTTGCGGACGTGGCACTGTTGAATGCTGACAGGTGCCGGTTGTGGGCAAATGTCCCTTGAAGCGGATGGTGGCAGGTATGAATTAAGGTCTTGACCAGAGTGGACCTCCCTGCAGGAAACGACCCTTCGCTGATATCCTGGGCCACAGCTCGCTGAACACTGTGCAGTAAAAGGAAACACTGCAGTAGGTAGCGTTGATCAACATTACACATGAACATTGGAGGTTAGAACTTCATGGGATTGATTTAAGAATAAACCAACTTGAATTGAATTGTTAATTTTCCCCATGCACCAAGATATAGAGAAAAGCTTTGAACTAAATGCTTTCCAGGCATGTCAACCCATACTTAAGTACAGCAGCTTGTGTAAGAATCAAACCAAATTGCAGAGTTTGGTGTTATAGTGAGTGGGCGAGGAGGAGTGGGCACAAGTGAAGAATCTCTTGCAGTCACATGGGTAGCTTCAAAGGGGACGAATGGTGGGGAGGGAGGAGTGGACAAGGAAGTCACTGTAGAAGCGGTCCCTGTGGAAGGTAGAGAGGGGAGGAGAGGGGAATATGGTGGGATCATGTGGTAGGTGGCAGAAATGGCAGAGGAGGATGTGGTAGATGAGGATAAGAGGTATCCTGTTCTTGATGCATGTGGGGGCAGGGGGGGGGCAGGGAAGATGTGCAGATAATGGATAATTGAGTTGATGGTGGGAGAGGGAATGCCACATTGTTTGAAGAAGGAGGACATCTCTGATGATCTGGCATGGAAGTCCTCATCCTAGGTCCAGATTTGATAGAGATGGAGGAATTGAGAGAATGGAATGGAATGGAATCCTGACAGGGACAGGGTGGGAAGAGGTGTAGTCGAAGTAGCAGAGGGAGTTGATGGGTGTGTACAAGATGTCTGTCAAGAGTTCGTCTCCCCAGATAGAGATAGAAATATCGAGGAAAGGGAGAATGTTGCTGGAGATGGACCAAGTGAATTTGAGGTCGGGGTAGAAGTTGGCACAAAGTGGATGAAGTTAACAACCTCATCATGGGTTCATGAGCCATCACCAAATAGTCATCGATGTAGAAGAGGAAGAGTCGAAGGGCCTTGTCTGTGTAAGGTCCACATAGTCAACAAAAGGCAAGAACTGCTGGTCCCATGTGGGTATGGTATCGGGGGTAGAGTGCTGACAAATTGGTTAAGAAAGTGGAAACAAAGGGTTGGGATAAACGCGTAATTTTCAGATTGGCAGGATGTGACTTGTGGGGTACCACAAGGATCGGTGTTGGGTCCTCAGTTGTTTATCATTTATGTAATTGATTTGGATGAAGGGATCATTGTGGCAGTATAAAATGTGAGGAGGATGTCAGGAAAATGCAGAGGTTATCCATTTTGGAGGCTGTAATAAGAGAGTAGAGTATTATTTAAATGGAGTCAAGCTAGGGAGTGGGGTAATGCAAAGAAATCTGGATGGACGTGCACCAGTCACTAAAAGCTGGCATGCAGGTTCAGCAGGCTGTGAAGAGGGCAAGTGGCATGTGGTATCCATAAAGAGGGGCTTGGAGTATAGGAGCAGAGATGCCCTCCTGCAGTTGTACAGAGCCCTGGAGTGACCTCACCTGGAAGATTGCGACCAGTTCTGGTCCCCAAATTTGAGAAAGGACATACTCGCAGTGGAGGGAGTGCAGCACAGATTTACAAGGTTGGTTCCTGGGATGGCAGGATGGACACGTTGAAAGGTTAGAAAGACTGGGTTTATATGCGATGGAGTTTAGAAGGATGAGGGGAGACATAATTGAGGTATATAAGATTATCAAGGGGCTGGACAGGGTGAAATTGAATTACATGTTCAGAATGTTGGGAGAAACTAGTACTAGAGCGCATAGTTTAAGAATACAGGGAAGGCCCTTTAGGATGGAGATGAGGAGAATTTTTTTTACCCAGAGAAGTGTGGATCTGTGGAATGCTTTGCCGCAGAAGGTAGTAGAGACAGATTCGCTGGATATGTTCAAAAGGGAGTTAGATAAGGCTGTTGTGGGCAGGTGGGATAAGGGTTATGGGAATAAGCCAGGGAATGGATACTGACAGAGAGTGGTCAGCCATGTGATCTGAAAAATGGCGATGCTGGCTTGATGGGCCAATTGGCCTACTCCAGCACCTACTGTCTATTGTCTATCCATGTTACAGTTACAGTGTTACAGTGAATCAAAGATTACATAGTGCGGTGTTCCAATGAAGGATGTAGTGTCAACAGTGAGTCACAGAGTGTAGGATGCAGTGTTACAGTGAGTCACAGGGTGCAGGGTGCAGTGTTACGGAGAGTCACAGAGTGCAGCTTAGTACATAAAACAAAGCTTTCACTGCATCTAAATATATATGATGATAAATATTTCTGTCAGTTGAAATGATAGAGGAATTTCCCCCATTTCTCGATGTGGACAAGCTGAGGTCCAACAATGCTCAAAGCATCAGCTCCCTGTGAATGTTCCTGTCATGGAGAATGATTGGATGGGTTTCTAATTCCCCTTCTGATCTGTTGCTGCTGCATTCACCTGGAACACACATGAACCCAGTCTCGCCAAGTTTTTAATCCAGGTGGCTCCACAGAGTAGACACGTCTCCTGGCTGATTTTATTCCCCACCTCTCAGGACAATACTTCCAAATGGAATAGTCATATGCCACTCCTTATTCCTCCTTACTCCATGGGACGCAGGTGTGGGATTAGTCGATTGGTCCCATCCGGTCTCCTTCCATTCCATCATGGCTGATTTACTTTCCTTTTCAACACCATTTTCCTGCTTTCTCCCAGTCACCCTAGATTCCTTTCCTAAATAGCAATGCATCTCCCTCTATATCTGCCCAAAGACATCCTCCATATCGTTCTTTAACTCTCTGGTTCAAAAAATTCCTCCTCTTCCCCCTTTAAAAGAGACATTTTTGTATTCCTCTGGTCCCTGACTTTCCCATCATAGGAAACATCCTCTCCATGTCCACTCTGTCCAGGTTTTCCTTATTCTACTGGAGGGTGCCGCAGTTGACGTTGCTGTTACAGCACCAGAAATTGTGACTGGGGTTCAAATCCCACACTGTCTGTAAGGAGTTTGTACATTCGCCCGGTGTCTGTGTGGATTATTCCCAGGGATCTGTGTTCTTCCCACTGTTCAAAATGTACTGGGGTTGTAGGTTAATTGGGTGGCACAGGCTCATGGGCCGTAATAGCCTTTACTGTGTTGTACATCTAAATATGTCAAACACTCCTCATACAATACCCCCTTCATTTGCTGGATTATTCTTGGGAACCTTGTCTGCACCCTTACCTGTGACCACACTCCAGCAGTCCAAATGTATTGGCAAGGTGCACCAAAGCAGCTTTGCATGGTTAGAGGCTTCGATGAAAGGTTGCAATAGCGATGGTCCATCTGCTCCTGGGCATGGCTGACGCACTGCACGCTGCGTATCTGCACACCAGCACCGCACGGTGCAGAGCACTGGAAGCAAGAGACAGAGGGTCAGCTGCAGGGGCAGATTCCAGTAGATGCTTGGCAAATGCCACTCAGAATTGCTCCAGAACCCTGATGTCTGCTTTGCCTGTTCTTCATGCTATCTACTCGGGAAACTCGAGCAGCATCTGCCTGAGAGAAAGAATGGTCGATGTTTCTGGTTGGAAGGCCTCACCTGAATGTACAAGTCTTGATGAAGATCCACATCCTGAGGAGAAGTTCTGACCTGAATCATCGACCAGCCTTTTTTCCCCACTGATGCTGCTTGACGCATTGAGCAGATAGTTTGTTACTCCAGATTCCAGTGCCTGCAGTGTCCTCTATGTCACCATTTACATGTCTGACTCAGGTTTGGGTCTAAATGATCTTAACTTTTTTTTCATCAGCATTTACTCAGGGAACTGGCACAGTTGAAGGACGTAAGGAAAACAGGCAGTGAGGTCATGAAACCTAATCAGATGAAAGAGGATGAGGTGCTTGCTGTCTTAAAGTAAATGTGGGTGGATAAATCCACAGGGCCTGACAAGATTTTCCCTCAGGCCTAGAAATTGCAGGGGTTTCTGGCAGAAATATTTAAAATGTCCTTAGCCACAGAGTTGGTGCCGGAGGATTGGAGAGTAGTTCACATTGTTCTGCTGTTCAAAAGTAACCCAGTAACCCAGCCTGATGTCAGTAGTAGGTAAATTATTGGAAGGTGTTCTAAGAGATTGGAAATACAATTATTTGGATAGCCAAGAACTGATTAGGGATATTCAACATGGTTTTGTGTGTGGTAGGTCATGTTTAACCAAACTTATAGAGTTTTTCAAGATGGTTGAAGCGTAGAAGGTTGGGGCGGATTTGATAGAAGTATATAAAATTATGAGGGGAATAGATAGTGTGAATAGGCTCTTCCCCTTGACCGTAGGAGAGATTGGAATGAGTTAAGGATTAGGGGACAAAACTTTAGAAGTAACATAAGAGGAAGCTTCTTCACTCAGAGAGTGGTGCCTGAGTGGAACAACCTTCCGGAAGAGGTGGTTGCAGCAGGGTCAATTTTGTCATTTAAGAGAGGTTTGGATGAATACATGGATGTGATGAGATTGGAGGGTTATGGACAGGGAGCGGATAGGTGGTACTAGTGGAGTTCACTTAAATCAGTGCGGACTAGAAGGGCTGATATGGCCTGTTTCTGCACTTTAATTGTTATATGATTATATGGTTAAATATGATTAACGGGAATATTGATGAAGGAAAGGCTGCAGATATTGTCTACATGGACTTTAGTAAGACTTTTGACATGGTCCCATCTGGGAGGTTAGTCAGGAAGGTTCAGATGCTTGATATTCATGGTGAAGTATTGTAGTGAACTGGATTCGACAATGGCTGGACGGGAGAAGCCAGAGAGTAGTGGTGGATGATTGCTTCTCAGACTGGAGGCCTGTGACTAGTGGCGTGCCTCAGAGATCGGTGCTGGAATCATTGTTGTTTGTCATCTATATTAATGATCTGGATGATAATGTGGGCAATTGGATCAGCAAGTTTGCAGCTGACACAAGGATTAGAGGTGTTGTGGACAGCGAAGAAAGTTTTCAAAGCTTGCAGAGGGATCTGGACCAACTGAATAGGCTGCAAAGTGCAGAAAAGTGTGAGGAGCTGCATTGGGAAGGACAAACCAAGAACAAACATACATGGTAAAGAACAGAGGGATCTGGGAACACAGATACATCATTTCCTGAAATTGGCGTCACAGGTAGATAGGGTTGTAAAGAGACCTTTGGCATATTAACCTTCGTAAATCAAAAAATTGAGTATAGGAGTTGGGATGTTATAGTAAAGTTGTCTAAGGCATTGGTCAGGACAAATTTGGAGAATTGTGTACAGTTCTGGTCATCAAACTACAGGATAGATATCAGTAAGATAGAGAGAACAGAGAAGATTTAATAGGATGTTGCCTGATAAATGGCATGATGCCTAAAATATTTCACAACCTGAATCATGAACGTGGGCTCAAGTTTGACATTTGAGAAAAATACAGATAGGTACATAGAAGGGTGGGGTGTGGAGAGCTATGGTCTGGGTGCTGGTCAATGGGACTAAGTGGAATAAATAGTTTGGCATGGGCTAGATGGGCTGAAGGGCCTGTTTCTGTGTTATGGTGTTCTTTGATTCTGGCCAGAACAGTCTTAATTTGATTAACGGTATGACAAGAACCATTTGCAGTGCTAATTTTGGATTGATAGAAATGCACCCTGTTTATGACCCATTCCTTAAAAAAAAACACCATTGAGATAAGATGGGAACATAACACTGATCAGATTCCTCTAAACTGGACAGCATAGACTTAATATTTGGGGACACAAAACGACACATTTGAACAACCATTAGCGTAGCGGTCAGTGCAATGATCGGGACCTGGATTTTTGAATCCCGCACTATCTGTAAGGAGTTTGTACGTTCTCCCTATGCCTGTCTGGGTTTTCTCCAGGGGTCCAGTTTCCTCCCACTATTTGAAACGTACTGTGAGTTGGAGATTAATTGGGCAGCCTGGGCTCTTGGGTGAAATGGTCTGTTCCCGTGCTACATGTCTAAATTTAAAAATACTTTTTAGAATGTTGGCTTCTTTTTGAATGCCTTTCTAGCTTGGCACTTGGCCAAATATCTCCAGACACAGTTTATGCTGGAACATGCAGACATTTCTTTGAAGTATCTTCCCAAGATGAAGACCCCTCTGCCATTTCTGACCCTAATGTTTCCATCTCATCAGGTCATACTTACATCTTGCCATTCATCAGCAAGCCACTCGTAGTGCAAACAGATGGGCATGTGGCAAAGCTGTGTGTGAGCTGGGCGGGAGAATGGGCTGCACATCCTTTCAAACACCCGACCTGTGCCCCTGAGTCTGCAGAAGACATCCCTTTGCTGAAATCCAGTTCCACAGGTCACAGAGCACTGACTCCAAGGAAAGGCCAGAGGAGGAAAGGCAAAGAATGCATTAGCTACTCACATCGAAGAAGATTCATTTATACTTCGTTTGCTGTACACATGATTCAAGTAAAAACTGTGGATGAAATACTACAGTTGTGTTTATCTGAAATGCTTATATTATCCGAGATTTTGTCATAGAGCAAATTGTGTATCAATTTATGACTGAATGAAACAGAAGTTTGAAAAAAATGACATAACAATTACTTCATCTTCAAACTCAGTTCTGAGTGGAACCTAACCATGAAATCAGAAACCATTGTGTAGGTTAGTCAGACCACCCTCCAGATATTTCACATATCCTCTCCATCAGCAACTGATCCAAAGGGCCTCTCCCTCTGGGATTCCCTCAACCACCCATCCATTCCCACCAATTTCTCCCTCAGTACCTACACTTGTGACCAGCTACATGCACCCACACCTTCCTGCTCTCCTCCATTCAGGGCCCTAAACAGTCCTTTCAAGTGAAGCGATACTTGTGAATCTGCAGGGGTCGTCTATTGCAGCCAGTGCTCCCAATGCAGCATCCTCTCCATCGGTGAGACTATTGGTAGACTGGGAGAACATTTTGTTCAACATCTTCACTCTGTCTGCTGCAATAGTAGCAGTGGCCAATCATTTAAATTCCACACCCCACTGCCACAATGACATGTCTGCCCATGGTCTCGTGCACTGGCAAACCAAGGCCATCTTCAAATTGGTGGAACAACACCTGGGCACTCTCCAATCAGACAACATCCATTTTCTGTTAGCCCCCTCCTCTGTTCTCTGTTTCCTTACCATCAGCTCCCCACCTCCTTCCCTTTCTTCTCCCATCACAGATCCACCCTATCTAGCCCTCTGCCCTGTCCCTCCTATTAACTGTTAGCCTGTGATCCTCCCACTTCTGTTCCCATAATACTCCCCTCTCTCCTCTTCTTCTCCCTCCCCACCCCCCCCCACCAACTTTTTATTCGGGACCCCTGAAAAATGATTCAGGCCCAAAATGTCGACCGTCTTAAACTTCCCATGAGTTTCTCCAGCATGTTTGAGTATTACACTCGACTCCAGCATCAGGTTGGATAATTATGCAGTTTTGGATCAGACAGTGAATTCCTTTGAACATGTAAAATCAGTGAAACTAAATGGGTTCAAGCCTGGTTATTAAAAATGCAAGTAACATTCTCTTGGTAATATACTAAGGATTAAATGAATTTCAATTGGCAAGAGAGTACAAAGAATAGATTCCCAGAATGCCACAGCACAGGAGGAGTCCATTCTGTCCAACATGTCTGTGCCAGCTCTTTACCAGAGCCACTACTGTATATTTCGGCATTTAAGTTGAGTTGTTAAATCCAAAAAAACTCTAAAAAAATTGTGGGGTGGGGGTGGGGGGGTTGTCGCCTTATACGCTGGATATACTTTCAGGCCTTAAATTCGGCTCAAAATCCAATCTGCACCGATCTGGCGCACATGTCGACCCTTGAAATACCAAAATAACTTGACTGTGTCAAATTTTCATTGAGGTTTTTATTGAAAACAGCAACACATTTAGAACCCTTCAAAATCACTCCCGCTATCATCATCTGAAGGAAAGATGAGGCAAGTGCATCCATGCTCTCACTGGTTAAACAGTCACCATTCGGGTCCCAGTCAGTACCTGATGAGGCGGTTTCAGCTTCATCATCAGGGTCTCACAATAAATCATCCTCCGTGCCATCAAGTGCACAAGAGAAATTATTTTCTCACAGTCTCTACTTTAATGCTGCCCCATGCCTTGAGCATGAAGTCACACACCACATCAAGTGATGCCCTGCATTTTGTGAATGATTTTTCTGCACTCGACATCCATGTACTCCATTCCTTGGTCTTTAAATGGCTTGTTCAAGCAGACATCAAGAGGCTGCAATAGGGATGTCAAACCCACCAGAATAAGTATTATGTAGTGCTAATCTACTTTTAGCCTTCTCAGTTAAGTGGCTACGAAACATACCCCTGACCAGCAAACTCCGTTCCTTCATAAACTGCCTGGCCGCCTGTTCCACACATTGTCTATCTATAGTTTTATGCCATTTTCATCCATCCATCCTTTTTCATGAAAATGTACAAAAATACCAGCTGGGAATTTCATTTTTGGTTTAATTTTACATTTGTGTTTGAAGATTACCATGGATCTTTGTCCCGTCGACCATGAACATTAACATCACAGTAAACCTGGTCCTTTTGTGGCCTGTACTGTGGCCTTGCACAGTTTAACACTGTTCTATTGCCTGTCATGCCAAAATTCATGTGGGTTTTGTCCATGTTTCCAATATTTTCAAATGCAAACTGGTGTTGCTGTCGGTTCTGTATTATAAACTGGTGAAAACGTACAACTTCATGATCAAGATCTTTTGGTAGTTTCTGTGAAATTTTTGTTTTTTTTTTGGACGTAATACCAGGATTTTCCTGCACCAGTCGACTGTAGCCTCAAAATCATCACCGAGGCCTGGGTGTGACTTGGCCGACTGCAGTTTATTTTGGGTTACTGTGTAGCAGTCTTACCTCTGTTCTCAGACCCATTCTGCAATGTGATTTTCCAACTTTGGTCAACGAGTGATTCCTTTTCTCAAAGAACGTTGCCTTTTTGGTATTTTTCTTAAAGTCTCATCTGTCTTCCTCCAATCTCTTACCAACTTCTCACATACATCAAATTTTCTTGCAACAGGGCAATTGTTGCTTTCCTTGGTCATTTTTATCACTTTTAACTTCATATTTTCATCATGAGTTGCACTGCGTTGATGGACCCTCCATGATAGCAACCACCTCCAGTCAATGCCTATTGGGGGTCGACATATACGCTGGTCAACGACCCATCTCAGGCATCGCTAGCTTTGGGGGTCGACTAGTACGTTCGTCAATGGAGCACTTCAGGAAGCCAGAAAATTGGGGTTGACTTATATGCAAGATGTACCATAAAACCCTTAAATTGAGGCTGAAAAAGGGGTGTCTATGCTGAAATATACGGTAGTTCCTGACATTGTATTTTCTCTGTAGCCTACACAATTTTCTTCACCAAATATTCTGCCAATTCCCCCTTTTTTTTTCTTTTTTTTCACACTGTGAACCATATCAATCAAAATACATACAAACATTTCCCTCTTAAATATATACAGTGGCATTTTCTCCCCTTTTTCTCCCCTACCTTCTCTCCCCCTTCCCACCCCCCCTCCAAACCTATACAATACAATGCAATAAAACCATTAAACAATGTCATCACACAATGAAAATACACAAGAAAATGGTGTCATCTACTTTTACACACTGGGTCAGTTCATTTTGTCTTCTTCTCATTCTATCATTTTAGGGGGTGGAGGTCTGTGGTAGGCCCTCTGTTGTGTTCCATTTATGGTTCCCAAATTTGTTCATATAATGTGACTTTATTTTTTAAATTATGTGTTATTTTTTCCAATGGAATACATTTATTCATTTCCATGTACCATTGCTGTACTCTTAGGCTCTCTTCTGATTTCCAAGTTGACATTATACATTTTTTTGCTGCAGCTAAGGTTATCATGATAAATCTATTTTGCGCTTCATCCAGTTTGAGGCCTAATTCTTTACTTCTTATATTACTTAGAAGATAGATCTCTGAATTTTTTGGTATGTTGCTTTCTGTGATTTTATTTAATATCTGATTTAGATCTTTCCAAAATTTTTTCACTTTCTCACATGCCCAAATTGCATGTACTGTTGTTCCCATTTCCTTCTTATAGCGAAAACATCTATCTGATAATGTTGGATCCCATTTATTTAACTTTTGGGGCATTATATTGTACAATTATATTGTATCATACGTAACCTCGTGTTTAATATATTCTTCATAGTTCCAGAGCATAACTTTTCCCATATTTCATTTTTTATCTTTATGTTTGTAATGGAGGATTAAAACCATGTACCCAGATGCTTTTTGCTTATGTGGAACTGACGACCCTGGGTCCACACGCAGGTCACCTTACTTTCAGAACTAGCAGATGTAATTAAACTCAGCCATGGGGACTTATCTGAAGATACGCTTTGAAATGGAATTCCACTGTGAGGCCCAGGGAAAGCAGTTGTCAAATGCAACACTCTGAAATTGACGAATTGGTCACAACCTGTCTTGCTCTTTTAATAAGTCTTTGTATCTACGAGATAAACCAGGAAATCATAACATCCTGGTTCCATAATAATTAATCTTCTAAATTGTAGAATGTAATGTTCAGTTTTGATTTTGACTGACAAATATTAGAAGGAGTAGGCACATGATTAATTGTTTTTGGGGTATATAAGCCTGTGGTCCTGCTGCTGAAGTTTAGACTCTCTGAGGGGTGGGAACTCCCCTTGTCAAGAAGGAAGAACAGCCAGAGTCCGTGCAACGTCCCGGTCGGGGGAGGTGGAGAAGCTGCTACCAGCGCCCTGACAACCTACTACAAGTGTGCAGTCGTTGCCTCGCTTCGGCAGTTGGGACCAGTCCAAGCGTTGATAAGTATAGTTGGGAAGGGCTTGCATATTGTAGTGTGAAATCAGCTTTTGAATTAGTAATAAACATTTGTATAAACTGAACTGCTCTCGGTGTGTGTGTCTATTTTCTTTCGGTAGCTCAAACACTGTGACCAATCTAAAATGAACAAAATGAGAGGTATAAGTTTACCCAAGACAATGTTTAAATCTTTTCCCCACTTTGTTTGGATTTATAGCTTATTTCATAATTTTCCTTCTCTTGCAGCTTGATGTACATGTTTGATATAAATCTTTTTATAATTGTTGTTTCTGTAATCACAAATTCAAAGCTGTTTCCTTCTGGTAATCTCAGTCTGCTTCCCAATTTATCCTTTAAGTATGCTTTCAGTTGGTGGTATGCAAACATTGTTGCATGAGTAATTCCATATTTGTACTTCATTTGTTCAAATATTAATAAATTATTTCCCAAAAAACAATTTTCTATTCTTTTAATTCCTTTTCTCTCCCATTCTCTAAAGGAAAGGTTATCTATTGTGAAGGGGATTAGTTGATTTTGTGTCAATAATAAATTTGGTAGTTGGTAATTTGTTTTTTTCCTTTCTAAGTGAATCTTCTTCCATATATTGAGTAAATGATGCAATACTGGTGAACTTTTATATTGCACCAGTTTTTCATCCCACTTATAAAGTATAAGTTCCACTACCTTCTCCCCTATTTTATCTAGCTCTATCTTAGTCCAATCTGGTTTTTCCCTTGTCTGATAAAAATCTGATAAATACCTTAATTGTGCTTCTCTATAATAATTTTTAAAGTTTGGTAACTGCAAACCACCTTGTTGGTACCACTCTGTTAATTTATCTAATGCTATCCTCAGTTTCCCCTCCTTTCCATAAGTATTTCCTTATTATTCTCTTTTATTCATTAAAGAATTTCTCTGTTAAGGGAATTGATAATGATTGAAATAGGTATTGTATCCTTGGGAAGATATTCATTTTAATGCAATTTACCCTCCCTATCAATGTTAGTGGCAATTCTTTCCAATGTTCTAAGTCTTCCTGTAATTTCTTCATCAATGGCTGATAATTTAATTTGTATAGGTGGCTTAAATTATCTAATCTAATACCTAGGTATCGGATTGCTTGTGTTTGCCATTTTAATGATGATTCTTTTAAAATTCTGTGTAATCCGTATTACTCATTGGCATCGCCTCACTTTTATTTGCGTTGATCTTGTACCCTGATATTTCTCCCTGCCAAGTTTACCTACTTAATTTAAATTGGTTCGATACATATCCATTTACTGTCACCTTCTCCAATGGTCCATTATATAATGCTTTAATCCAATTAATATATTTTTCTTGTAGGTTGAACCTATGTAATACTTTGAATAAATAATTCCATTCTACCCTGTCAAAGGCTTTTTTTGCATCTAAAGGAACAGCCACTGTTGGTAACTTATTTCCTTGAACTGGATGAATTAAATTAATGAACTTACAGACATTATCCGCTGTTCATCTTTTCTTAATAAATCCAATTTGATCTTGTTTTACTATTTTTGGTACACAATCAGCCAATCTGTTTGCTAATAATTTTGCTATTATCTTATAATCTAAATTAAGTAGAGATATTGATCTATATGATGCTAGTGTTAGTGGATCCTTCCCCGTCTTTGGTATTACTGTAATTATTGCTGTCTTACATGAATCTGGCAAGTTTTGTGTTTCTTCTATTTGGTTCATTACTTCCAGGAGAGGAGGAATTAATAACTCTTTAAATGTTTTATAGAATTCTATTGGGAATCCATCCTCTCCAGGTGTTTTATTGTTTGGCAGCTTTTTTAATATATCCTGCATTTCCTCTATTTCAAATGGTTTTATCAACTTGTTTTGCTCTTCTTCTTGCAATTTTGGCAGTTCAATTTTAGCTAAAAACTGTTCTATTTTGTCTTCTTTCCCCTCGCTCTCAGTTTGGTATAATTAATTGTTCATAAAATTCCTTAAAGTTCTCATTAATCACCATTGCATTATATGTAATTTGTTTGTCCTTTTTCCTTGATGCCAATACAGTTCTTTTAGCATGTTCTGTTTTAAGTTGCCAGGCTAATATTTTGTGCATTTTTTTCCTATCTCATAATACTTTTGATTTATTTTCATTATGTTCTTCTCCACCTTATACTTTTGCAATGTTTCGTATTTTATTTTTTTGTCCGCCAATTCTCTTCTTTTTGTTAAATTTTCCCTTGTTGCTAGTTCTTTTTCTGTTCTTACTATCTCCCTTTCCAACTGTTCTATTTCCCGATTGTAGTCTTTTTCATCTTAGTTACATAACTTATTATCTGCCCTCTAATGAAGGCTTTCATTGCATCCCATAATATGAATTTATCTTTCACTTATTCTGTATTTATTTCAAAGTACATTTTAATTTGGCGTTCAATAAATTCTCTAAATTCCAGTCTTTTAAGTAGGATGGAGTTTAATCTCCATCTATATGTTCTTGGTGGGATGTCCTTCAATTCTATTGCTAATAACAGGGGTGAGTGATCAGATAGCAATCTAGCTTTATATTCAGTTTGGCAAGCAGATTTGCTAGACCTGTGGGGGAAGGTTTAAACTAGTTTGGCAGGGAGGTGGGGAACAGAGTGTGAGTGCAGTGTCAAGGGAGCATGGCCACCAAGATAGGAATAATAACGATAACAAAGGTAGGATGAAGATTAGGGTAAAAGGTAGAAAAGAGAATATAGGTAAGGGTCATTCTCTGAAATGCATATATTTTAATGCAAGAAGCATAGTGAACAAGGTAGATGAGCTTAGAGCATGGACAGATACTTGGGGTCATGATATTGTGGCAATTAGTGAGACCTGGCTACAGGAGGGACAGGACTGGCAACTTAATATTCCAGGATACATTTGTTTTAGATGTGATAGAGCAGGGGGCAAAAAAGGGGGAGGAGTTTCTCTGCTTGTTAAGGAGGGCATTACTGCCGTGAGGTGGCTGGATGGTCTGGAGGGATCGTCCAGTGAGGCTGTTTGGGTGGAATTGAGGGGTGAAGGAGGCATGAAGGTGCTAATAGGGGTGTATAACTGACCACCAAATGGGCCAAGAAAATTAGAGGAACAAATTTGTAGGGAGATAACGTATATGTGTGAGAATCATAAGGTAGTGATCATGGGAGATTTTAACTTCCCTCACATTGACTGGGATACACATACAGTTCATAGAGTTCATTAAATGTGTTCAAGATTGTTTTCTAAATCAATTAGTAGAAGAACCGACTCGGGATTGTGTAATACTAGATCTCCTGTTAGGGAATGAGCTAGGTCAGGTATCGGACATTAATGTTGGAGAACAAATTGGGTCTAGTGATCATAACTCTGTTAGTTTTCGGGTAGTTTTAGGGAAGAGCAAGGAGGGGCCTAAAGCTGAGGTTCTGGATTGGAGAACAGCAAATTTTGAAGGAATAAGAAGGGATTTGGGAGTATTGAGTGGGACAGGATATTTTCAGGTAAGGATGTAAATGAAAAATGGAGGATATTCAAAAAAGAAATTTTGCGGGTACAGAGTAGATATGTCCCAGTGAGGATCAAAGGAAAGGCTGGAAGTCAAAGGGAGGCTTGGTTTTCAAGCAATATTGTAAATTTGGTTAGGAGAAAAAGGGAGGTGTACAAGAGGTAGAGCAAGGAGCTGAGAGTTTGAAGGAGGACTACAAGGAGTGTAGAAGGAATCTTAAGAAAGAAATTAGAAAGGCCAAAAAAAGGCACGAAGAGGCTTTGGCAGACAGAGTAAAAATAAATCCAAAGGGTTTCTATAGGTACATTAAAAGTAAAAGATTAGTGAAGGTTAAAATTGGACCCCTTGTAGATAGCAAGGGTAGGCTGAGTGAGAAGTCAGAGGAAATGGGGGAAATTTTGAATGATTTCTTTGCCTCGGTATTCACTAGGGAAAAAAAATATTGAACCAGTTGAAGTAAAGAAAAATAGTGGGGAGGTCATGAAGCATATAAGGATAACGGAGAAGGTAGTGATGGCTGTGTTGAAAAAGATAAAGGTGGATAAATCTCCGGGACCGGACAAAATATTCCCAAGGACACTCAGGGAGGCTTGTGGACAGATAGTGGGGCCATTAACAGAGATAATTAGGATGTCACTGGTCACGGGGGTAGTGTCAAAGGATTGGAGGGTGGCGCATGTGGTTCCGCTGTTTAAGAAAGGGTCCAAATGTAAACCTGAGAATTATAGGCTCGTAAGTCTGACGTCTGTGGTGGGTAAGTTGATGGAAAGTGTTCTGAAAGATGGTATTTACAAATATTTGGAGGTACAGGGATTGATAGGGAGTAATCAGCATGGTTTTGTCAGGGGTAGATCATGCTTGACAAACCTGATTGAGTTTTACGAGGGGGTTACAAAAAAGGTTGATGAAGGGAAAGCTGTGGATGTTGTCTATTTAGACTTTAGTAAAGCTTTTGACAAAGTTCCCCACAGGAGGTTAGGAAAAAAGGTGGAGGCATTAGGTATAAATAAGGAGGTAATGCAATGGATTCATCAATGGTTGCATGGGAGGTGTCAGAAAGTAGTGGTGGAAAATTGTTTGTCCAATTGGAGGCCGGTGACTAGTGGAGTTACTCAGGGATTGGTCCTGGGTCCACTATTGTTTGTTATATAAATTAACGAACTGGAAGTAGGGGTGGAAAATTGGATAAGCAAGTTTGCGGATGATACAAAGATTGGTGGTGTTGTGGACAGTGAGGAAGATTACCTTAGATTAAAAGGTGATTTAGGAAGGCTGGAGGTGTGGGCTGAGAAATGGCTGATGGAATTTAATACAGGTAAGTTGAGGTGTTACATTTTGGAAAGGCAAATCTAAATAGGTCATATGCATTAAATGGTAGGCTATTGAGATGTGCAGAGCAACAAAGGGATTTAGGAGTGATGGTAAATAGTATCCTCAAGGCTGATACTCAGGTAGATGGTGTGGTGAAGAAGGCATTTGGAATGTTGGCCTTCATAAATCGGAGTATTGAATTCAAGAGTAGGGAGGTTATGATCAAATTGTACAAGGCATTGGTGAGGCCAAATTTGGAGTACTGTGTACAGTTTTGGTCACCAAATTATAGGAAAGATATAAACAAAAGAGAGAGAGTACAGAGAAGGTTCACAAGAATGTTGACAGGATTTCAAGGTTTGAGTTACAGTGAAAGGTTGTGCAGACTAGGGCTTTTTTCTCTGGAGCGTAGAAGATTGAGAGGGGACTTGATAGAGGTGTTTAAGATTTTAAAAGGGACAGACAGAGTGAATGTGGATAGGTTTTTTCAATTAAGAAAGGGGGAGATTCAAACTAGAGGACATGGTTTAAGATTGAAGGGGGAAAATTATAAAGGGAAAATGAGGGGAAATTTCTTTACGCAAAGGGTGGTGGGGATGTGGAATGAGCTTCCGGCAGACGTAGTTGAGGCGGGATCATTGGTTACATTTAAGGAAAGGCTGGATCATTACATGGATAGGAGGGGACTGGAGGGGTATGGACCGGGTGCTGGTCAGTGGGACTAGGAGGGTGGGGATTTGTTACGGCATGGACTAGTAGGGCCGAACTGGCCTGTTCTGTGCTGTAAGTGGTTATATGGTTATATGGTTATATGGTTTTCCTAACTCTCCCTTGAATATGGGCCAACAACAAAAACATACCAATCCTTGAGTATGTTTTATGCCTACTCTAATAATATGAGTATTCCTTCTCCCTTGGGTGCTGCCTCCTCCATATATCCATGTTTCATTTCCTGCATTGATTTAACCATAAATTTGGCCACTTTATTCTTTTTGCTCTCTTTTGTCCAGTTTTATCCAACTTTGGGTCCAAATTAAGGTTAAAATTCCATCCTATCAATATATTCCCTTAGGTGCATATAGATTGACCAGATTCTAAAATTTTGAATATATCTGACACTTTATCATTACATATCTCCCTGCTGGATCTATTATTTCCTCCTCTATTTTGATTGGTACATTTTTATTGATAAATATAGCTACACCTCTGGCTTTTGAATTATATGATGCTGCCATTACGTGCCCTACCCAGTCGCTCCTTAATTTATTCCACTTCAGTTAGATGCATTTCCTGCACATATGTAAATTTATCCTTAAATTTTCAGTAAATTTAATAACCTCTTCCTTTTGATTTGGTTATGTATTCCATTAATATTTATAGTCATATAGTTCAACATGGCCATCTCATATTCTGTTTACACCTCATTTCTGCTTCCTCACCACCACCTTCCCCCTTTTCCCCATTTTCATCTTTCAGTTTTCCCTTTTTGAACTCAATGTATGACAACACTTCTAAAACATAAAATACTTCAACAACTCCCACATCTAAAATCCCCTTAACCCCAAGTGTTCCCCCCCCCATCCCTTGCCATGCAACCACAACTCCCCTCTCCATTTGGATTGTGAACCCGCTCACAAGCGTCAACTGATTTCGCAGTGATTGTTATTCTCTCCCACCCAACCCCCTCCAGAAAACTTTTATCTTCACATTTAACAAAGCTCACCCTCTTTCCCCCCCTTACTTCCTTTCTTCCCTTTTCTTTCCCTTCTTTAGTTCTTACTTATACATTATTTTTACATCTTTATATGAAGTTTGTCGTCGTTCTTCATTCTTGTTACATCTTTTCATCTCTTCTTCTGTCCTGCAGGCGTTCTGCAAATTCTTGTGCTTTCTCTGGATCTGAGAACAGTCTGTTTTGCTCCCCCGGGATAAATATTTTAAGCACAGCTGCCTATCTTAACATAAATTTATAGCCTTTTTTCCATAGGATTGATTTTGCTGTGTTAAACTCCTAACTTCTTTAGGAGTTCAAAACTTATGTCTGGGTAAGAAAATATTTTTGACTCTTGTATTCCAATGTTTTTTTTTTGTCTTCTCTAATTTTATTCCTTGCCCTCTCCAGTATATTTTCTCTTGTCGTGTATCTCATAAATTTTACTAAAACGGATCTTGGTTTTTGTTGTGGATGTGATTTCGGAGCTAATGTTCTGTGTGCCCTTTCTATTTCCATTCCTTCCTGTATTTCTGGCATTCCCAGGACCTTTGGGATCCATTCTTTTATGAATTCTTTCATATCTTTGCCTTCTTCATCTTCCTTTAGGCCCACTATCTTTATGTTGTTTCGCCTACTATAGTTTTCCATTATATCCATCTTCTGAGCAAACAACAGGGAGCTGAGAAGTTGAAGGAGGACTACAAGGAGTGTAGAAGGAATCTTAAGAAAGAAATTAGAAAGGCCAAAAAAAGGCATGAAGAGGCTTTGGCTGACAGAGTAAAAATAAATCCAAAGGGTTTCTATAAGTACATTAAAAGTAAAAGGTTAGTGAGAGATAAAATTGGACCCCTTGTAGATAGCGAGGGTAGGCTGAGTGAGAAGTCTGAGGAAATGGGGGAAATTTTGAATGATTTCTTTGCCTCGGTATTCACTAGAGAAAAAAATGTTGAACCAGTTGAAGTAAAGAAAAATAGTGGGGAGGTCATGAAGCATATAAGGATAACTGAGGAGGTAGTGATGGCTGTGTTAAAAAAGATAAAGGTGAATAAATCTCCCAGACCGGACAAAATATTCTCTAGGACACTCAGGGAGGCTAGTGGACAGTTAGTGGGGCCATTAACAGAGATATTTAGGATGTCACTAGCCACGGGGGTGGTGCCAAAGGATTGGAGGGTGGCGCATGTGGTTCCTCTGTTTAAGAAAGGGTCCAAATGCAAACCTGGGAATTATAGGCCTGTAAGTCTGACATCTGTGGTGGGCAAGTTGATGGAAAGTGTTCCGAGGGATGCTATTTACAAATTTTTGGAGGTACAGGGATTGATAGGGAGTAATCAGCATGGTTTTGTCAGGGGTAGATCATGCTTGACAAACCTGATTGAGTTTTTCGAGGGGGTTACAAAAAAGGTTGATGAAGGGAAAGCTGTGGATGTTGTCTATTTAGACTTTAGTAAAGCTTTTGACAAAGTTCCCCACAGGAGGTTAGGAAAAAAGGTGGAGGCATTAGGTATAAATAAGGAGGTAGTGAAATGGATTCAGCAGTGGTTGGATGGGAGGTGTCAGAGAGTAGTGGTAGAAAATTGTTTGTCCAATTGGAGGCCGGTGACTAGTGGAGTTCCTCAGTGTTCGGTCCTGGGTCAACTATTATTTGTTATATATATTAACGATCTGGATGTAGGGGTGGAGAATTGGACAAGCAAGTTTGCGGATGACACAAAGATTGGTGGTGTTGTGGACAGTGAGGTAGATTACCATAGATTAAAAGGTGATTTAGGAAGGCTGGAGGTTTGGGCTGAGAAATGGCTGATGAAATTTAATACAGATAAATGTGAGGTGCTACATTTTGGAAAGGCAAATTTAAATAGGTCATATACATTGAATGGTAGACAATTGAGGAGTGCAGAGCAACAAAGGGATTTAGGAGTTATGGTAAATAGTACCCTCAAAGCTAATACTCAGGTAGATGGTGTGGTGAAGAAGGCATTTGGAATGTTGGCCTTCATAAATCGGAGTATTGAATTCAAGAGTAGGGAGGTTATGATCAAATTGTACAAGGCATTGGTGAGGCCAAATTTGGAGTACTGTGTACAGTTTTGGTCACCAAATTATAGGAAAGATATAAACAAAATAGAGAGAGTGCAGAGAAGGTTCACGAGAATGTTGACAAGATTTCAGGGTCTGAGTTACAGGGAAAGGTTGTGCAAACTGGGGCTTTTTTCTCTGGAGCGTAGAAGATTGAGAGGGGACTTGATAGAGGTGTTTAAGATTTTAAAAGGGACAGACAGAGTAAATGTGGATAGGCTTTTTCAATTAAGAAAGGGGGAGATTCAAACTAGAGGACATGGTTTAAGATTGAAGGGGGAAAATTATAAAGGGAAAATGAGGGGAAATTTCTTTACGCAAAGGGTGGTGGGGATGTGGAATGAGCTTCCGGCAGACGTAGTTGAGGCGGGATCATTGGTTACATTTAAGGAAAGGCTGGATCATTACATGGATAGGAGGGGACTGGAGGGGTATGGACCGGGTGCTGGTCAGTGGGACTAGGAGGGTGGGGATTTGTTACGGCATGGACTAGTAGGGCCGAACTGGCCTGTTCTGTGCTGTAAGTGGTTATATGGTTATATGGTTATATGGTTTTCCTAACTCTCCCTTGAATATGGGCCAACAACAAAAACATACCAATCCTTGAGTATGTTTTATGCCTACTCTAATAATATGAGTATTCCTTCTCCCTTGGGTGCTGCCTCCTCCATATATCCATGTTTCATTTCCTGCATTGATTTAACCATAAATTTGGCCACTTTATTCTTTTTGCTCTCTTTTGTCCAGTTTTATCCAACTTTGGGTCCAAATTAAGGTTAAAATTCCATCCTATCAATATATTCCCTTAGGTGCATATAGATTGACCAGATTCTAAAATTTTGAATATATCTGACACTTTATCATTACATATCTCCCTGCTGGATCTATTATTTCCTCCTCTATTTTGATTGGTACATTTTTATTGATAAATATAGCTACACCTCTGGCTTTCGAATTATATGATGCTGCCATTACGTGCCCTACCCAGTCGCTCCTTAATTTATTCCACTTCAGTTAGATGCATTTCCTGCACATATGTAAATTTATCCTTAAATTTTCAGTAAATTTAATAACCTCTTCCTTTTGATTTGGTTATGTATTCCATTAATATTTATAGTCATATAGTTCAACATGGCCATCTCATATTCTGTTTACACCTCATTTCTGCTTCCTCACCACCACCTTCCCCCTTTTCCCCATTTTCATCTTTCAGTTTTCCCTTTTTGAACTCAATGTATGACAACACTTCTAAAACATAAAATACTTCAACAACTCCCACATCTAAAATCCCCTTAACCCCAAGTGTTCCCCCCCCCCATCCCTTGCCATGCAACCACAACTCCCCTCTCCATTTGGATTGTGAACCCGCTCACAAGCGTCAACTGATTTCGCAGTGATTGTTATTCTCTCCCACCCAACCCCCTCCAGAAAACTTTTATCTTCACATTTAACAAAGCTCACCCTCTTTCCCCCCCTTACTTCCTTTCTTCCCTTTTCTTTCCCTTCTTTAGTTCTTACTTATACATTATTTTTACATCTTTATATGAAGTTTGTCGTCGTTCTTCATTCTTGTTACATCTTTTCATCTCTTCTTCTGTCCTGCAGGCGTTCTGCAAATTCTTGTGCTTTCTCTGGATCTGAGAACAGTCTGTTTTGCTCCCCCGGGATAAATATTTTAAGCACAGCTGCCTATCTTAACATAAATTTATAGCCTTTTTTCCATAGGATTGATTTTGCTGTGTTAAACTCCTAACTTCTTTAGGAGTTCAAAACTTATGTCTGGGTAAGAAAATATTTTTGACTCTTGTATTCCAATGTTTTTTTTTTGTCTTCTCTAATTTTATTCCTTGCCCTCTCCAGTATATTTTCTCTTGTCGTGTATCTCATAAATTTTACTAAAACGGATCTTGGTTTTTGTTGTGGATGTGATTTCGGAGCTAATGTTCTGTGTGCCCTTTCTATTTCCATTCCTTCCTGTATTTCTGGCATTCCCAGGACCTTTGGGATCCATTCTTTTATGAATTCTTTCATATCTTTGCCTTCTTCATCTTCCTTTAGGCCCACTATCTTTATGTTGTTTCGCCTACTATAGTTTTCCATTATATCCATCTTCTGAGCAAACAACAGGGAGCTGAGAAGTTGAAGGAGGACTACAAGGAGTGTAGAAGGAATCTTAAGAAAGAAATTAGAAAGGCCAAAAAAAGGCATGAAGAGGCTTTGGCTGACAGAGTAAAAATAAATCCAAAGGGTTTCTATAAGTACATTAAAAGTAAAAGGTTAGTGAGAGATAAAATTGGACCCCTTGTAGATAGCGAGGGTAGGCTGAGTGAGAAGTCTGAGGAAATGGGGGAAATTTTGAATGATTTCTTTGCCTCGGTATTCACTAGAGAAAAAAATGTTGAACCAGTTGAAGTAAAGAAAAATAGTGGGGAGGTCATGAAGCATATAAGGATAACTGAGGAGGTAGTGATGGCTGTGTTAAAAAAGATAAAGGTGAATAAATCTCCCAGACCGGACAAAATATTCTCTAGGACACTCAGGGAGGCTAGTGGACAGTTAGTGGGGCCATTAACAGAGATATTTAGGATGTCACTAGCCACGGGGGTGGTGCCAAAGGATTGGAGGGTGGCGCATGTGGTTCCTCTGTTTAAGAAAGGGTCCAAATGCAAACCTGGGAATTATAGGCCTGTAAGTCTGACATCTGTGGTGGGCAAGTTGATGGAAAGTGTTCCGAGGGATGCTACTTACAAATTTTTGGAGGTACAGGGATTGATAGGGAGTAATCAGCATGGTTTTGTCAGGGGTAGATCATGCTTGACAAACCTGATTGAGTTCTTCGAGGGGGTTACAAAAAAGGTTGATGAATGGAAAGCTGTGGATGTTGTCTATTTAGACTTTAGTAAAGCTTTTGACAAAGTTCCCCACAGGAGGTTAGGAAAAAAGGTGGAGGCATTAGGTATAAATAAGGAGGTAGTGAAATGGATTCAGCAGTGGTTGGATGGGAGGTGTCAGAGAGTAGTGGTAGAAAATTGTTTGTCCAATTGGAGGCCGGTGACTAGTGGAGTTCCTCAGGGTTCGGTCCTGGGTCAACTATTATTTGTTATATATATTAACGATCTGGATGTAGGGGTGGAGAATTGGATAAGCAAGTTTGCGGATGACACAAAGATTGGTGGTGTTGTGGACAGTGAGGTAGATTACCATAGATTAAAAGGTGATTTAGGAAGGCTGGAGGTTTGGGCTGAGAAATGGCTGATGAAATTTAATACAGATAAATGTGAGGTGCTACATTTTGGAAAGGCAAATTTAAATAGGTCATATACATTGAATGGTAGACAATTGAGGAGTGCAGAGCAACAAAGGGATTTAGGAGTTATGGTAAATAGTACCCTCAAAGCTAATACTCAGGTAGATGGTGTGGTGAAGAAGGCATTTGGAATGTTGGCCTTCATAAATCGGAGTATTGAATTCAAGAGTAGGGAGGTTATGATCAAATTGTACAAGGCATTGGTGAGGCCAAATTTGGAGTACTGTGTACAGTTTTGGTCACCAAATTATAGGAAAGATATAAACAAAATAGAGAGAGTGCAGAGAAGGTTCACGAAAATGTTGACAAGATTTCAGGGTCTGAGTTACAGGGAAAGGTTGTGCAAACTGGGGCTTTTTTCTCTGGAGCGTAGAAGATTGAGAGGGGACTTGATAGAGGTGTTTAAGATTTTAAAAGGGACAGACAGAGTAAATGTGGATAGGCTTTTTCAATTAAGAAAGGGGGAGATTCAAACTAGAGGACATGGTTTAAGATTGAAGGGGGAAAATTATAAGGGGAACATGAGGGGAAATTTCTTTACGCAGAGGGTGGTGGGGATGTGGAATGAGCTTCCGGCAGACGTGGTCAAGGCAGGATCATTGGTTACATTTAAGGAAAGATTGGATCGTTACATGGATAGGAGGGGACTTGAAGCGTATGGAGCGGGTCAGTGGGACTAGGAGGGTGGGGATTTGCTACGGCATGGACTAGTAGGGTGAAACTGGCCTGTTCTGTGATGTAAGTGGTTATATGGTTATATGGTTATAATGTCACACTTTCAAACTCCTGTGACTCTAACTTTTTTGTCAATGTGATAGTACAGATCTATCACCAATGTACATATTGTATTTAGTTACAGTATCTAGACTGTGCTTACAGCGATTGGCTGAGAGCTAAGCCACACCTAATGTCTGGGCCTTAAAGGGTTGTGTCCTTAGCCAGGTCGGATCATTCCGGACTGGTCGGCCACCTGTAAAGAGCTCCTGTCTTTTGCTAATAAAAGCCTTGGTTTGGATCAACAAGTCTTTGATTCTTTCAACGAGCTCTACAGTCACTGTCTTCCAATTTTCTTCTCAGGTCATTCACTTCCATTTCTACAGCCATTTCTCGTTCTTCCACATTTTCTAATCTTTTCCCTATTTCTGTCATGACCAGCTCTATTCTACTCACTTTTTCTTCTGTACTTTTCATTTTCCTTTACATTTCACTAAATTCTAATGTCAACCATTCTTTTAATGTTCTCATTTGTTCTTGAAATTTTTAAAAATCTATATACTGTCCATCTATTTTACCTTCTATTCCTCTATGCAGAGTTGGTCTTCTTCCTCTTCTGTGTCTGCATCTGTGTTTGTGACTTCTACTTCTCTTCCTTGTATCTGTGTCTCTTCTGACTTTCTTGTTGAGTTGACGTTCAAATTATCAGTGTTTAACCTTTCTGTGTAACTTCTCAAGACCCACAATTTTAAATGTTAAAATTGACTCTGCATTCACCATTTCAGCTGGTATCTCATTCCACCCTTCCACCACTCTCTGTGTGAAGAAGTTCCACCTAATGTTCCTCCTAGACATTTCCTCTTTCAACCTAACCCATGTCCTTTAGTTTGTATCTCACGTACTCTCAGTGGGAAAAAGGCTACTTGTGTTTACCTTGTCCTAAACCCTTCATAATTTTGTATACCTCTATTAAATGTCCCTCTCATTCTTTGATGCACCAGGGACTAAAGTCCTAACCTGTTTAATCTTTCTCTGTAACTCAGTTTCTGGTCCAGGAAACATCCTAGTAAATCTTCTCTGCACTCTCTCCCTTACTGATATCCATCCTATAGCTTGGTGACCAGAGCAGCACACAATACTCCAAATTTGTCCTCACCAATGTCTTACATAACTTTACCATGACATCCCAACTCCTATACTCAGTACTTTGATTTATAAAGGTCAATATGCCAAAAGCTCTCTTTATAACTCTATCTACTATTAGATGACAATATTATTTTTTTTACCTGTGATGCCACTTTTAGGGAATTATGATCTGTATTCCCAGATCCCTCTGTTCTACCAAACTCCTCAGTGACCGACCATTTACCATATATATCCTTTCTTGCTTTGATCTTCCACAATACAGCTCCTCACACTTGTCTGTATTTTGCGGCCTGTTTTTACAGCTGGTCCAGATCCCTCTGCTAGCTTTGAAAACCTTCCTCGTTATCTACAACACCTCCAATCTTTGTGTCATCTGCAAACTTGCTGATCCAATTTACCACCTTAACATCCAGATCATTGATATAGATGACAAACATCAACGGTCCCAGCACCAATCCCTGAGGCACACCACCAGTCACAGGCCTCCAGTCTGAGAACCATCATCCACCACTACTCCCTGGCTTCTCCCTTATAACTGATGTCAAATTCAGTTTATTACTTCACGATGAAGATTGAGTGTCTGAACCTTCCTGACTAACCTCCATGTGGGACTTTGTCAAAGATCTTACTAAAATCCATGTAGACAGCACCCACAGCCTTTCCTTCATCAGCTTTCCTGGAAACCTCCTTGAAAAACTGTAAGACATGACCTACCACACACAAACCCATGTTGACCATCCCTTGGGAGTCACTGTCTCAAAGGATCCTTCCTTGAATCAATACACTAATGGCATCACAAAGAAAGCACGTCAATGCCTCTACTTAACTCAGGAGTTTGAGGAGGTTTGGTATGATACCAAAAACCCTGGCAAATTTCTGGAGGTGTGTGGTGGAAAGTGTGCTGACTGGCTGCATCATGGTCTGGTATGGGGACACCAATACCCCTGAGCGTAAAGCCCTGCAAAAGGTAGTGGGCACAGCCCCTGAAAAACATCACAGGCAAAACCCTCCCCCCACTATCGAGAACATCTACAGGGAACGCTGCCATCAGAGAGCAGCAGCAATCATCAAAGACCCTCACCCCAGCATATGCTCTGTTCTTGCTGCTACCATTAGAAAAGTGGTCTCGGTGCCACAAGACTCGCACCATGAAGTTCGAAAACAGCTGCTACTCCTCCACCATCAGACTCCTCATCGACAAACTCAATCAGGGACTCATTTAAGGACTCTTACTTTTCTACTTTTATTAGTATTGACACAAAGCACAGTAACAGGCCCTTTCAGCCCATGAATCCATGCTGTCCAATGACACCAAATTGACCTATAACCTCAGAACATTTTTAAAGGGTGGGATGAAATTGTAGCCCTCGGGGAAAACCAACACAAATATGGGGAGAAGGTGCAAACTTGTATGTTCGACGCAGTTGGTGTAGTGGTTAAAACAAAGCCTTTACAGCACCAGCGATCAGGACCAGACCAGGGTTCGAATCCCACGCTGTCTGTAAGGAGTTTGTATGTTCTCCCCGTTTCTGTGTGGGTTTTCTCCGGGGCTCCAGTTTCCTCCCACTATTCAAAATGTACTGGGGTGTAGGTTGATGGGGTGTAAATTGGGCGGCACGGACTCAGGGTCTGAAATGTCCTGTTAACATGCTGTATGTTAAATCTTAAAAATTTTAAAACTCCTTAGAGAGAGCATGGGATTCGAACCCAAGTCCCAATTGCTGACGCTGTAACGGTGTTGTGCTAACCACTACACAAACTGTGCCACTCTGTATTGCACATTTCTTATTTGTTTACATGTTTATGTTGAGTAGTTTTTTTTGCACTATTGATAAGTGGTAATTCTGCCTTGCCTGCAGAGAAAGGAATCTCAGGGTTGAATGTGATGCCATGTACGCACTCTGACAATAAATCTGAAATCTGAAATCTAATCAGTCCCTGTCTATTCAAATACAGATATATCTGATCTCTATGGACACTTTCCAACAGTCTACCAATCAGGCTCACTTCTTTTAAGCAATGGAACAATGTGAGCTACCCTCCAAATCCACCAACACCACACCTGTGGCTAAGGACATTTTAAATATTTCAGCCAGGGACTCTGAAATTTCTACACTGGCCTCCCATATAACCTGAGGGAATATCTTGTCAAGCCCTGGGGATTTATCTATCTTTTTTTGTTTTAAGACAGCAAGCACCTCCTGCTCTTTACTCTGTGTGGGTTCCATGAGCTCACTGCTTGATTTCCTTAGTTCCCATGACTCTTGGGGACCAATTTTGTCCATTGGTATCCTTCTGCTGTTAATATACCTGAAAAAGCCCTTAGGGATTTCCTTTGCATTGTCTGCCACAGCAACTTCATGAATTAATTTTACTCTGCTGACTTCCTCCTTAACTTTTTCTTATGTCGTTTTACTCCTCAAAAGTACCTCATTTGGTCTCTCTCCCTGCTTCTGAACCAGATCCCCAATATCCCTCTACAAAATGTTCCCAATGCCTGCTAACCCTGCCTTTAATCCTGACAGGAACAGACAAACTCTGAACTTTCAAAATTTTGGCTTTAAAGGTTCTCCACTTACCTCGCACGTCCTCGCCCAAAAACAACCTATCCCAATCCACACATTCTCGATCCTTTCTCATTTCCTCAAAATTGGCCGTTCTCCAATTTAGAATCTCAACCTGAGGCCCAGACCTATCCTTCTCCATCATTAATTTGAAACTAATGGCATTATGATCACTGGACCCAAAATTTTACCCTACACATACTTCTATTATGTGTCCTGTCTCATTCCCTAATAGGAGATCCAGTGTTGCATTCTCTCCAGTTGGTATCACTATATATTGATTTAGAAAACTTTCTTGAACACATTTGACAAACTCTAATCCATCCAGCCCTCGAACATTATGGGAGTCCCAGTCAATATGTGGAAAGTTAAAATTCCCAACTATCACAACCTTGTGTTTCCCTCTCCACAGATTTGCTCCTCCAATTCCTGCTAACTATAGGGTGGTCTACAATGAAACTCCATGAGGATGGTCATACCTTTCCCATCCTCAGCTCCACCCATATTGCTCAAGTAGACTGATCTGTCCTTTTTGAGTACTGCTGTGATATTTTCACTGACAAGCAATGCCCCTTTCATCTCTCCCACTCTATCGCACCTTAAAATACGAATACCCGGAACAATGAGCTGCCAGTCCTGTCCCTCCTGCAATCATTTCACTAATGGTCACAGTGTCATAATTCCACATACCAAATCACACTCTAAGCTCATCTGCCTTTCCTCCAATGCTCTTTGTATTGAAATAGAGAATATTTCCATCAAGCACAATCTTTTGCTTTATTGCCCCACATTGATCTCCATTTTATTCCTCTCATATTCCCACTGACTACCCCGGGAGATTCTCCCCCTCTCACTCACACAGCAGTGGTAAATTACAGCAGCCAATGAGTGCCCCAACCTGCATGCCTCTTGGATGTGCAAGGAACCAGGAGTTTGCGAACTCCACACTAACTGAAATAGAACTGTGGCATGTTGAAATTTCCAAAAGTTGACGATGCAGTAAACCTAAGATGTACTGATTTTTCAACAGAGTGGAACCTACCTCCATCCATGGGGTGGATCTCCAGGCTGGGCACCGGCCAGATCTGCACTTTTTGTGAACACGTGGCTTCTTCAAATGCTCACACTGTTTTCTGTCCACGATGGATTGTCCCGCATCTACACAGACCACTTCCCGGTGCTTGATACCTCTTCCACATGAGGCAGAACACTGTGAACAAAGTACAGGAACTAAACTTGATAATGACGATGGTTATTGTCATACTTATGAGTCCAATGTGCATAGGCACTGACATTCCTTCTTGTCGCATCCACACCATTACATAAATGCATTGGCTACAACAAATTTCCAAAATATGCCGTTAGAGAAACAGATCATTAATATAACAGGATAGATAAATAACTATTCACAGTTGCAGCTCAAACAATTTAAAAAAAATCGATGCCCTTAAACTTTGGACTCTCCATTTCTCTGGAAATGAGATCTCATTCATTGCAAGTTCTATCTTGAATGGGTGGGTCTTTAGCAAAAGATCTGTGGCCAGACAACATAGACATTGTGGAACCTACAGGAGTTCTGGATCTTTGTAATGACGACACAAAGTACAGGAAAACTCTGACCATCGGACCTGATCCTGAAGATTTTCCAGATGATCATATGTTCTTCTTTCAATGCTCTGACACATTTTTAATTCATTTGTAGCTGACACAGTGTAGGTGTGTGTGTGTCAACTTATCTATGGAGGTGCAACCTTTCAGTTGAGTCAATAAACCAAGTCCTATCAGCTCCCAAAACGGAAAAAAAGATCTGATAACACTATTTCAAGCACAAATTGTTCCTTGGTCCACTGGCCAATATTTACTCCTAGAAACGACAAAGCATGGAAACAGACCCTTCAGGCCAACTTTCCCACATCGGTCAAAATGTCCCACCCACACTAGTCCCACTTGCCTGTGTTTGGCCCATATCCTTCTAAAGGCAGTCTATCTAATGTTACAACAGTATCATCTGGCAACCCAATCCATACACCCATCAATGAGAGTGTAAATAAATTACCTTTCAAGTTCCTGTTAAATGTCACCCCCCACTACCCTCCCTCCACCTTAAACCTATGTTCTCTGGTTATTAATTCCCCTATGATGGGCAAAAGACTCTCTGCGTTTACCCAATCTATCATCACATGCCTGTCAGTGAGACCATCTGTGTGCAATCATGTCCCCATGTTATAATGTTAACTGTGCTTCTTAATTATTTTAAAGGGCTCTGGCCCAGATTGCTAATGAACGGCCTTTTACTTTCCATGGATGTTGTTGAGTTTCTCCAGCACTTTTTTTGCACTGTTCAAAACTGACCAAGATGTGTTTGTGATATCGTGGAGTCAGAAAGTGCAGTGTGGAAGCAAGTTTTCTATGCTGAGACAGATAGGTCTGTGGATGGTGAAGCAATCCTGGGGATCTCATCCACACTTAAACAAATCTCAACATATCAATGCTCTTATAGCACTTCACGAGCAGTAAAGCACTTGGCGATGATCCAGGGTCAGGAAAGAGACTTGGCAATGGAAAAAATGGTCTTTCTTTCTGTTATCAACAATAATTTCCATTGTTGTATTTGTTTTAAGAAAGGTCTCATAGGGATTTTGTTTTATGTTAGTGTTTAGTGATTGAGCTCTACAGTGTACTGATAAGAGAAAGGGACCGTGCAGTTCTGTGTACAGTTACAAATGGAAGCCTGGTGTTGATTCCATTCCAGAGGGTGACAAGTGAGAACCTAATTCCAGCTGTGAGGACAGGTCGAAACTAGGAGAGAAACATATTTATCGTCATTCAGATGTGCCACTCTGAAAATAATCAGCGTCTGAACACAAGGAGCTGATGTGGCTCAAACATATCCAAGCCACAAACAGAAGTCCTTGCAAAAGGGATCCTCTCTGGACCTCATTTTGTCTGGTGAATGCCAAAATCAGGAACAAAGAAGATCATCGTATACATTTCCACTTGAGTGGAAAAAAAAGGAGCTTTTTGATCACTTTAAATTGAAGTGAATTAATTCACAATGTAATGCATTCATCCAATAATTCTCATAGAAAAGTCCAAAATGTGTGTGCTGCAATTAATTATTAAGGAAATATAAGACGCTCGGCATTGGAAGGAAAAGGAAAGAATGCACACATCCAGTTAAATAGGACACACTGTAATGAATCCCCACAGCATGTGCAGATAATCCACTTACACTCTGCACTTGAAGCAAACATATGTGAAGGTCATATAGAATTTTCCCATTGTGCATACACAATGCACAGCACACTGTAATCACATTGTGGTGATACAAATATGTGACTGCCGATGGATAGCAGGGCCATCCCCCACTGGTGACTCGCCCCCTGGTAACTCCTCCCCTTATGACCATGGAATAAAGGTTGACCTCCCTCTCCCTGTCCTCAGTCGAGCACTTGGAATCGGGCCAGCTATGTATAAAGTATAATAAAGTCTCTTGTTCCTCACTCTATGGCTTTGGAGTCATTAATTGAGCCTATCAATTTATTATACTTTAAATCTTCCACACGGGATGGACAAACTGCTGCAACCTGACAGGCTAGACCTCGACCCACAGACGCCCACAGCTGTATGAGCAGTGGATCCAGTGCTTCACAGACTTCCTGGAAGCTCCTCGTAGACTCTGACAAGAAGAAACTCAAGTTACTGTTAGCGAGGGTCAGCCGCCGTGCATACTTGGTGATCAGTGGCTGCACGACTTACCCCGATGCCATGACCGAGTTCCACCTCCTCTACAGACCGCGGATAAACGAAGTCTACTCACGGTATCTCCTGGCCACGAAAAAACAGCAACCCAGTGAGACTCTGGATGATTTCTTTAAGGTCCTTCATGATCTGGGGCGAGAATGCAGGGGCAATATCCCTGCCCCCGTATCGGTGGACCAGTATGTGGACGAATTGATCGGGGATGCCTCTGTGGCTGGGGTGAGGTGCGATTACATCCACCAACGACTGCTCAAGGAAGACAGGCTGTGGTTGCAGAAACCCCTCCGGCTCGATATGACTCTAGATTCAGCCCACTGCAATGCTGAATCCATCGCTACTGGCAACGGGCCCTCCACGTGTGGGCTGCCAGCGCAGCCATTTTTGGACCCAACATCACAGACCACCTCCATACAGGGAGGCCCTGATCCCACTACTGCTGCCACAGCCAAGCGCCTGAAGTGCTACTTTTGCACCCCTGGTGACGCTTCTGGCAAGAGAAGCCACCTGCTCGGGATGCAGAAAGGACTCTTCGAGAAAGTGTGTGTCGAAGCCTCCCCTACTGAGCAGCGCTGCATGCACCTCTGGAGGTTGGCCACTGAACCTGACTCCACTTCCTCCTGGAGCGTTGACATCATTTCTAGCCTTGAACGGCTTGACTACATGCGTGACCTGGAGGTCGGCCATCTTACCCAACTCCACTTCTGGTGTCGTGGACGACATCACTTCTGGCTGTGAACGGTTTGACTGTGTGCATGATCTGAGGGTCACCATTTTACCCGATTCCACTTCTGCCATCGTGGATGACATCATTACCTCTTTCTTCATCCACCCCTTCAGGTGCGACCATGTGGTCAACATGGGGGCTCCCTTCTTACCGAACTGGCACCCCCTCTGACAGCGATGACGACCATCATCATCTTGAATCAGGGGCAGCCCTCACCCGATCACCCACTTGATGATGGAGATCGAGGTAAATGGGAAGCAAACTAACAGTGGAAGCACTGAAAGCTTCATCTACCCAGACACTGCTCACAAACTCTCTCTCCCTGTCAGACCAACGAGCGGCAAAATATCAATGTCACAAAGGACCGACCTCCCGAGATCTGTGGGTATTGTATTGTGTCGTTAACTGTGTGTGGTAAACGTTACGAGAATTTCCATTTCCTGTTAATGCCTCAGCTCTGTGCACTGATCTTTCCAGGTCTGGATTGCCAGAGCCAGTTCAGGAGTGTCATGATGGCATTCGGGGGGGCCCCCCAACCACCGAACACTGTATACAACCCCCAGCTCACAGACCCCCCCACAGCCAGCCCACACCTGCTGTCTCTCCACCCTCCACATACCCCCACCATCATTGTTTGAGAACCTGACCCCGGACTATGCCCATAGCCACTAAGAGTAGATGCCACAGCGCTGAGGACAGGGCATTCATAGTGCACAGCTCCAGCCTGTGGAGAGCCCAAGTCGTGGTGGTCAGGGACAGAAGTAAACCCCTTATGGTGATTGACTATAGCCAAACGATAAACCCCGTCACACAGTTGGATGCATACCCCCTTCCCCAGATCGGCAACATGGTCAATAATATCACCCAGTACAGGGTGTTCTCCAAAACTGACCTAAAGTCGGGGTACCACCAACTCCCCCTATGCCCAGGAGACCCCCAGTATACTGCGTTTAAAGCTGATGGCCGATTCTTCCACTTCCTCCGGGTACTCTTTGGAGTCACCAATAGTGTCTCCATATTTCAGAGGGAAATGGATCGGATGGTGGACAAGCACAAATTGACGGCCATGCTCCCCTACCTAGATAATGTCACCATCTGCGGCCACAACCAGCAGGACCACTACACAAACTTTTCCAAATTCCTTCACACTGCTAAGTCCCCCAATCTGACCTAAAACGAGGACATGTGTGTGTTTAGCACATTTTTCCTGGAACTCCTCGGATGTGTCGTGATACATGATGTCATTGGCCCCGACCCCGACTGCATGCGTCCCCTTACGGAGTTCTTCTCTTATTACTCCCAATGGGTGCGCAATTATGCCGATAAAGCCTACCCCCTGATAAAACCACAACTTTGCCTTATTGGCAGAAGACTGGGCAGCCTTCAGCCAGATCGAGGCAGACATCGCTAAAGCCACGATACATCCCATGGATGAATCCATCCCTTTTCAGGTGGAAAGCGATGCCTCTGACTTCCCGCTGGCCGCCACTCTCAACCAGGCAGACAGGCCAGTAGCCTTTTTTTCCCGTACCCTTCACAGTCCTGAGACACGGCATTCCTCTGTTGAGAAGGAGGCATAGACTATCATTGAGGTGGTACGCCACTGGTGTCATTACCTGGGCGGGAAGAGATTTGCCCTGCTAATGGACCAACGAGCGGGGTACAATCAAAAGTGACAAAATCCTGAGGTGGAGAATCAAGCTCTCTAGCTACGACCCCCCCCCAACCCCCGATGCTCTATCCTGGGGTATAAGCACCAGCGCACATCTCAGCCGCCTCCAGTCCTTCCACAATGAACTTTGCCACTCCAGAGTCATGAGATTGTTCCCCGTTGTGTAAGCCCGGAAGCTTCCCTACTCCACTGAGGATGTCAGGTCATTGACCAGACACTGTCAGGTCTGAGTGGAATGCAAACCACGGTTCTTCCAGCCTGTCAACTCACACCTCATAAAGGCCACATGTCCCTTTGAATGACTCAGCCACTCATCCAACAGGAATGTATACTTCCTGAACGTCATTGACGAGTACTCCAGGTTCCCTTTTGCCATTCCCTGTCCCGACATGACCTCAGCCACCATCATAAAGGTGTTCTGCAGCACATTTACCCTCTTCAGGTACCCGAATTACATCCACAGTGATCGGGGGTACTCTTTAATGAGTGACGAACTGTGGGAGTATCTGCTGGCTAGAGACATTGCCATTTGTCAGACGACCAGTTACAACTCCCGGGGGAATGACCAGATAGAGAGAGAAAATGCCCCAATTTGGAAAGCTGTCCTCCTGGCTCTTAAATCAAAAGGTCAGACAGTGTCCCTTTGGCAGAAAGTCTTGCCGGAAGGACTCCACTCCATCCAATCCCTCCTATGTACTGCTACCAACGCAACCCCATACGAATGCATGTTTTCCTTCCACAGGAAGTTGGGGACCAGAACCACACGGCCACCCTGGCTCTCATCCCCAGGATCCGTTCTGCTGCTGAAACATACGAGGGGTCATAAGTCTGACCCACTGGTCGAAGAGGTTCAACTCCTGCACACCAACCCTCAGTATGCCTATGTGATGTACCTGGATGGTGTAAGGTAAAACATCATGAGATGGGAATGTGTAGGGAGTTACCCTGTACAGGGCAGTAACAAGAAGGGGAGGTGTCCTTGTACTCCTGTTAGGTAAAACATCATGAGATGGGACCGGAGAAGGAGTCACCCAGTACTAAGGAGTAACAGAATGCATCCTTGTACTTACAAGATAAGAGAGACATTGATGGATTGAGAGGCAGGAAGCTAGCAGGGAAAGGATAGCAACAGTTTTAGTCATTGGACAAGTAATGATATGATGATGTTCTAAACATGTATCCAAGGGTATAAAAAATCACCATTTTGCTGATAACGGCAGAATGCATTCTCCGACTAACTTGTTAGTCGCAAGTGTTACAATCCGGTAATAAAGAACAAAGAACCCTGATTTCGACTCAGCCTGATGTTTGTCTCACTCATTCATGAACAAAGCAGACCTAACAATGGCCATGAGGACAAGGTCCCCGTCCAGGACCTGACATGTGCTGGAGACCCGTACCCACTCCACACCCCTTCAACCCAGGTCCCACCTACATCCATTCTTCCCCCGTCAGGGACTCGGTGCAGGACAGCGACCCACCCCCACCCACCACACCATACACCCCGGACCCTGCTTCAGCGGCTCCGACCACCATGACTACGCCCACATAGAGCCAAGCCCCAACTCCAATGAAGCCAGCCCTCCCTCCCCAGCCTCAGGACACACGACTGGCAATGGAGCTGACCAGTACACTAACGGTGGAACTGCGCAGGTCACAGTGGCAAAGGACGTCACCCGACCGGCGGAGCCTCAAGGATTTTAATCTGGCAGGGTTTTTGTTTTAAAAGGGGGGGGGGAATGTGGTAATTCTAATATGTGACAGCCAATGGGTAGCTGGGCCATTCCGCCACTGGTGACTTGCTCCCTGGTAACTCCTCCCCTTGTGACCCTGGAATAAAGCCTCCCTCTCCCTGTCCTCAGTTGAGCACTTGGAATCGGGCTAGCTACAAGTATAATAAAGCCTCTTGTTCCTCACTTTATGGCTTTGGAGTCATTGATAGAGCCTATCACACATAAAAAGATATAATTTAAAATAAACATATATTAATATCTTGGAATGATTTAGTCGGTTACACGATTCCGATCATCAATTTCACAACCTGTAGGAAGAAGGAATTTCCCTGATTTTGATGCTCCTGTACCTCTTTCTGATGGTAGTGGATCAAAGAAAATATGTTCTGGGTAAAAGGAGTCCTCAATAATTCTTTGGGATCTATTTAAGCCACGGTTCCAGTAAATGTCATCAATAAAGAGATCAGTGATCTTCGCGGTCATTTGATGATCCTCTGTATTGACCAGACCCTATGCTTTGCAGCCACATCCCACGCGATGATGCAGCCAGACAGGACTCTCAATTATGTTGCTATAAAATGTTGTCAAGACAGGGGTCGGTAGCCTTGCTTTCCTCAATCTCCTTAGGAAGTCCAGGTGCTGCTGCTCCTTCCTGACTAATGAGGAGACTATTGGGTCCAGGATAGGTCGTCCTTGAAATGCACCCCAAGGAAGTTTGTGCTTGGCACCCTCTCCACAATGACGCTTAACGGAGATTGGTTTACCTTTGTCGTCCTGAAGTCCACACTCATCTCCCTTGTCTGTCTACTGTTTCAGAGTTCTGTGTTGTGTATTGGCCTATGTGTTGTGTGGTTTTATGTTAAAAAGTAACACTTTGCCTTAGAGAGACAAGGTGAAGGTGGACTGCTGAGAGAGTGGAAGACGGACTGAGCATGTGCAGAAAATCATCTAAAAATTTATGGACTTGGACGATAAACCACCACTGGGTGGTGTGGAGTGGAAGAAGGCCCAGAGCATGAGTCATGGTCTGGAGGACAGTTTAGAATGTTGGGATTTCAAGAAGGATGAACATTCCGAAGGCAACCAGAAGGATCTGGACGAAACCAGTTGTTCCTCTCTCTGCAACCAACACAAGAAGACAACTTCAAATTTTGTTTTCTCTCTCTCTCTCTCTCTCTCTCTCTCTCTCTCTCTCTCTCTCTCTCAAAGATCTTTTGGCTTCAGTTTACCAAACAAACTGAATTTTGTTTATGATCTTTGCTTCGGTTGAGATAGAAGTTATGTGAGTCTTGTGTGTTTTGTGTTTGTTTTGTTTCTAAGTTTTTCTTAGGGCTGGTTGGAAATATAACTTAGACTTTAATTGCACATGTTATATTTAGGCTGGGGAATTTATTAATTTTACACTGTTATAGAAATTTGCATAGTAACCAGTGGGCATTGTTATAAAAGGGGGGGATTTTGAATTAAAGTTTGAAGGTGAATTTTTGTTAATTAAGTAATTGTTCATCTTTACTCCTGTGTGACCTGCCTTCTTTGTGGTTGCTGGTTTGATCTTGTAACACTACAAACTCTCTCCAGGGATTGCAGACGCTGAAGATTATATAATTGTGGACAACAAACAAAAAGAAACTAGAGCTACAATCTGGCTGAATGTAATGGTAATTTTTTAAAATCTGGAAATTAATTGCAGAATTGATTTAAATTGACTAAGTTTCAAGTACTCAAGTACATTGTTGTGTGGAAAAGTTGCAGAAAATGGGACATTGCTCAAATATGCTTCATGGCAGCAATAACACTTGAAGGGGAACAAATCGTATAGCGTGTAATGCTTGAAAACAGTTCATTGAAGCAACTGAGAGCATCAGCAGAAAGCATAGCAAGAAATCCAGGCATTTGGAAAAAAAAATTGCTCATACCTCCTCTGTGAATGCTATTGAGGTAAACAAGCAATCTGCAGACACTGGGGTCTAGTACAAAGGTGGGATAGAAAGTCAGCAGGCTGAACTTGTCATAAATGTTGCTGCAAAGTTTCCACTTTTCAAATATCCTTGGATTTTGAAGCCAAACGGATATATCTGGGAGGCCACAATGTAATATGTTGAAAGAGCTCAAGAGAGGTTGTGAACTGCATGAACCAAAGCTCAAGTAGTTTCTGAATATGTGAACTTAGTTCAGGTTACATTCTGTGTTGTAGCAAGCAATTGAAGTATAAAATGTTGCCAAACAAGGAAGTCTGCAGAATGCTGGGGTTGAGTCATGCAGAAGCTCACTGGAGAAACTCAGCAGGTCACTGTGATAGTACAGGATACTATCACCAATGTATATATTTGTATATATTTACATATAGTAGTAGTGATTGGCTGAGAGCCGTAGCTACGCCCACGGGCAGGTTATAAAGGGCTGTTCTTAACCAGACCCAGGTCAGTCTGGACTGGTCGACCTCAATGTAATACACTCCAGTCTTTTGCTAATAAAAGCCTTGGTTTGAGTCAACAAGTCCTTGAGTCATTCGAGGTGCTACAGTCACACAGAAACCAGAGGAAGTAAGGCATAACCAATGTTTCAGGCCTGGGCCTTTTGTCAGATGTCAGGGATTAAAAGGAATGGCATGGTGGCGTGGGGCGGCATGGTTGGCGTAGCGGGTCACGCAGTGGCTTTACAGCTCTAACGATTGGGACTGGGATTTGAATCCTGCGCTGTCTGTATTGAGTTTGTATGTTCTCCCCGTGTCTGTGTGGGCTTTCCCCAGGGGCTCTGGTTTCCTCCCACCGTTTGAAATGTAGTTTTATGGGGTGTAGTTGGGTGGCATGGACTCATGGACCGAAATTACCTGTTACTGTGCTGCATGTCTACATTTAAAATTTAAAAACTGGAGCTCAGCTGTCCAATAATTGTGGATGATAACTGAAGGAAATGATCAATATAATTATGGCCATTTTCATTGTGGTTACCCCTCAAGGTCGAGGATGATGGTCTTTGTTCCTAAGGGCTCGCAAGTGGCTTACGAGTCCAATCTTGGAAAGTGAAGATGCCTGAGGATGTATATGTTTAACATGCACTTGATGTTGCACATGATACTTCACAAATCAACCAACTAGTTCTAATGGTCTGGAAACCATGACAATCGGAGCTGATGGATTTGTTGCATCCTTCATCCGTCTTCAGAGTAACTTCATCCACCTGTTCCACCGTTGAGGTGTTGGATGGATTTTTGTTTGTCAGGGACCTCCCCCTTGACCTTACCGCCATGGGTGGCCCTACCAGGAGCATAGTTCCAGAAGGCATCACTCTCGGGATCACAGGACCACATAAGCTTCTCCACCACGACAAGGTACAATCCATGGAGAAATCTATATAATAGGATATGTTTCATTCATATGTGTGTTGTAGGGAAGGGTTAGGCTGGTGTGGAGTAGGTCAACATTGTGGACCAACTGGCCTGTACTGACCTGTAATGTTCCATGTTTTGTATATATACATTGCATATGACAAAGCCTTTATATATTTTGCACCTTAGCATTCTGTACTTACACAACATGGAAGTAAATTAGATTGAAATTACTCCATGATTGGAGTTATCGATGCATTCACAGAGACAGAGAGCATGGAAACAGCTCCTTCAGCCCTGTAGGTCCATGCCAACAATCAGCCACCGATCTTATGTCAATCCTGTACTAATTCCATTATAGTCCCCTTATATCCTCCTCAGCATGCAGATGACATAAGATTGGAGGTGTTGTGGAGAGCGACTAAGGATTTCAAAGCTTGCAGGATCTGGACCAGCTGGAAAAATGGGCTGCAAAGTGGCAGATGGAATTTAATTCAGACAAGTGTGAGGTGATCACGTTGGGAGGACAAACCAAAGAAGGACCTGCACAGTAAGTGGTCAGGCACTGAGGTATTGTGTGCAGATTTGGTTACCTAACTACAGGATAGATATCAATGGGATTGAAAAAGGGCAGAGGAGATTTACTGAGATTTGAGTAACTAAGACTGAGTTACAGTTAAAGGTTAAACATGTTAGGACTTTATTCCCTGGAGTGTTGGAGAATAAGGGGAAATTTGACGGAGGTACACAGCATTCTGAGTGGTATAGAAAGAGTAAATGCATACAGGTTGAATGAGACAAGAACTTGAGGATGTAATTTAAGTATGAAAGGACAGAAGTTTAAAAGGAAAATTATGAGAAATGTCTTCATGCAGAGAGTGGTGAGAGTGTGGAAAGAGCTTCCAGCTGAAGTGGTGAATGTAGTCTCAGTTTTGACATTTAAAAAAATTTGAATAGGTATATGAATGGGAGGGGCATGGAGGGCAGTGGTCTAGGTGGAGATCAATAGGAATAACAGTTCGGCACAGACAAGGTAGGCCAAAGGGCCTGTTTCTGCATCATGGTGTGCTATGGCCTAACTGTCACAATCTCCACTCACCCACACATTTACAGTCACCACTTACCGAGTAAGTTGCAGAGCTGTGGGATGTGGGAGGGCATGGGAGCACCTGGAGGCATCCATTGAGGTCATGGGAAGAGTGTGTAAATGTCATTTGGACAGCTACATGGATGGGAAGGGATGAGAAGGAGGTGCGCTACATGCAGGCAGAGGGGATGGGTCCAGGTCATTAACCAAGTAGGCAAAGAGGATTTGGAGCAAATGGCCTATTCTGGACTGTGACACGATGACTATAACCGAGGCCAGGATTGAACCTGGAACTGTGGAGTTGTCCAACATTCCCCAGCAGCTGATACGTCATAAATAAAGTGACGGGTGTGTGTGTGTGTGTGTGTGTGTGTGTGTGTGTGTGTGTGTGTGTGTGTGTGTGTGTGTGTGTGTGTGTGTGTGTGTGGGGGGGGGGTGGGAGGCTGTGTGTTTGTATATGTGTATGTGGGTGTATGTGTATGTTGGGGGAGGTCTATGTGTGTGGAGTCTGTGTGTGCATGTGTGTGTGTGCATGTGTGTGTATTTGTAAGGTCTGTGTGTATGTGGTGCATGTGTGCATGTGTGTTTATGTGTGTGTATACATATGGAGTTTGTGAGTGTGTGCGTATGTGTATGTGCATATGTGCGTGTGTGCGTGCGTATGCATGTGCATGTGTGCGTGTTTTCACATGTGTATGTGTATCTGTTTGTGTGTATACACTTACATACACATTGAGACAGCAAGATTCTTGATAAATTCTTAAATCTATAGACTTTAAGTCTGAGATAAATATTCACTGTTGCAGATAGCACATAAAGAATGTGTTTTTACAATATTTCCAGCAAGTCTTTAGGATACCTTGGAGTAGTTTATGGTTAAGGTAGTAATTTATTGTCAAGTGCCTGATAGCATTTGGATATAAAATGGTTTTTGAACATAGAGGTGCTGGACTTCAGGCTTCTGTTCCAAGTCAAAGGGAACTTGCATGGGTCTGAGCATTTGGTTAACTGTGTGGAGGTAAGGGTCCTCAACTCGTCCACCCCCACATTGATGACTACACTGGTGCTGCCTCCTGCACCTACAATGAGCTCATCGAACTTATCCACCTTGATGCTAACTTCCAGCCTGACCTCAAACTCACATGTTCTATCTCCGACGACACTCTCCCATTTCTCAATCTCTCTGTCTTAATCTCAGGAGACAAGCTACCTCTAGTCATCTTCTGCAAACCCACCAAATCCCTCGACTATACCTCTTTCCATCCCTTTGGTACCTACCTGTGACCACAGGAAATGCTATACCTGCGACCACACCTTGTCCCTCAGCACCATTCGGGGACCCAAATAGCATTTCCAAGGGAAGCAATGCTTGTGAATCTGCAGGGGTTTTCTAGTGCTGCTCGGGGGGGTGGGGGTTCCCGTTGTGGCTTCCACTACATCAGGGAATTGGATGTAGGCTGGGAGATCGGTTTGTTGAGCAATTTCACTTTATCTACTGCAACCATTTTAATTCGTCAGCCCATTTCCACACTAATGTGTCAAGGATAGGTGAAGGGGCAGGTAGTGTGGAGGAAACCAAGAGGTTGCAGAGTGACTTAGATAGATCTGGAGAATGGACAAATGAAATACAATGTTGGAAAGTGCATGGACATGCAGTTCAATAGAAAGGTTAAAAGGGGAGGGAGCAGTCATTATCGGAGAGGGCTGAGTCAGAGTGTTAAGAGTTTTCTCAACAGGCTTCGGCAAGAACAGGTGAGGGATAGTAGGATTTGAAGCCAGAAAGTGCCACGCTTTTCAAGGAGCAGGTAGGCACAGGTAAGAGCAGGTTTTATACAGCATAATCATATATTTTGTTCCTCTAGTCATGAACAGTGGGAATGGCAGCCAAGGCAGGGGATGCTCCTCTTGCAGAATGTGGGTCGTCAGGGAAGCCAACAGTGTCCGTGATGACTTCATCTGTGAGAAGTGCATCCAGCTGCAGCTCCTGACAAACCGAGTTAAGGAATTGGAGCTGAGGTTGGATGAACTCCTGATCATTCAGGAGGCAGAGGGGGTGAGAGACAGGAGTTACAGGGACACTATCACACCTAGGAGGCAGGAGGAGGATAGATGGGTGACAGTCAGGAGAGGGAAAGGGAACAGGCAGGCAGTGCAGGGCACCCCTGTGGCCATTCCCCTCAATAACAAGTACACCATTTTGGATACTGTTGGAGTGCACAACTTACCAGGGATAAGCCATGATGATCAGGTCTCTGGCACAGAGTCTGGCCTGTGGCTAAGAAGGGAAGGGAGGAGAAGAGATGAGCTGTAGTGAACGGGGATTCCATCGTTAGGGGGAGAGATAAGAGGTTCTGTGGAAGAGATCGAGTATCCCGGATGGGATGTTGTTTTCCTGGTGCAGGGTCTGAGATATCTCAGATTGAGTTCATGGGAGGGTGAGGAGCCAGATGTCATTGTCCGTATAGGGACCAATGACGTGGGTAGGAAGGGTGAGGAGGTTCTGCAAGGAGAGTTCAGTGAGTTTGGTGCTAAGTTGAAGGACAGGTCCTTCAGGGTTGTGATCCCAAGATTTCTAACTGGGCTAGTAAGGTTAGAAACAGGATGATAATTCAGCTTAACATGTGGCTGAAGACATGGTTGGTGTTGGAGAGTGGGCTTCAGGTTTCTGGATCTTTGGGCTCTCTCCCAGGGAAGGTGGGACCTGTTCCGATGGGATCGTTTGCATCTGAACTGGAGGGGGATGAATATCTTTGTGAAAGTGTTTGATAATGTTGTCCCGGTGGGTTTCAACTAGATTTGCAGAGGGAGGAGAAACAGAGAACCGGAGCAGATGGAGGAGTGGAGGATGGATAGATGATGTGAAAATTACATGCACAGTAAAAAGTCAATAGTTTTATGTAGTGAAAATTTTCTAATGTGCATCTATTTCGACGCAAGGAGTATTGTAGGAAAGGAAGACGATATATCTCCCTGCTCTCCTTCAGGTGCTCTAATGTATGTGCAGGGTTCCAGTGCTGTCCGAGGTGTATGCTTCATGGAGCAGGTCCAAAGGTTTCTATGATCCCCTGCCCCATTAACATGGTGTCGTAGACTGTGATAAACGATCCACAAACACACATCCACCCACAAACACACACACACACACACACACACACACACACACACACACACATAACACCCACACATACATCCACCCACACACATACCCACACACGCACCCACAGACACACAACCACATACACTCACACACCCACCCACACACACCCACACACATCCACCCAGACACACACACTCACACCCACACCCACACACATCAACTCAAACACACACCCACACACACAAACCTACACCCCCACACACATCCATCTATACCCACGCACAACCACACACACACACGCCACACTCACACACACACATACACCCACACACATACACATCCACCCACACCCACACCCATACAACCACACACACACACAACCACACCCCCGCTCACACACATCCACCCACACACACAAACCTACACCCCCACACACATCCATCTATACCCACACACAACCACACACACACACGCCACACTCACACACACATACACATCCACCAACTCATAAACCCACACACACACAAACCCACACATACACACCCACACACACACGTGCACACACCCACACCCACACACACATCTACCCAATCTCACACCCACACCCACACAGAACCACACAAACACACACACCCCATATACGCACCCACACCCACACACCCACATGCACAGACACACACCCACACACACATCCATCCACACACACCCACACACATCCACCCACACCCACACCACACACACACAACACACACATCCACACATATCCACACACATTCACCCACATACACACACACACACACCCAAACCCACACACACATCTACCCAGACTCACACCCACACCCACACACATGCACCCACACACATCCACCCACACACACCAACACACACATCTCACACACACCCACACACATACACACACATCAACCCACACATACACACACACATACACCCACACACATACACATCCACCCACACCCACACCCATACAACCACACACACACACACAACCACACCCCCGCTCACACACATCCACCCACACATACACACACGCATACACTGACTCACATACACATCCACTAACACAAACGCCCACACATACATCCACCCACACACACCACATACACACACATCCACACACAACCACACACACCTACACCCACATATACATCCACACACACACCCATACACCGCACACACACACACCCACACACACCTACACCCACACAGACATCCATCCACACCCATACACAACCATACACTCAACCACACCTCTACACACATCCACCCATACTTACACACCCACACGCACACACACCCACACACACATACCCACACACACATCCATCCTCACATACACACCCACACGCACACACACCCACACACATAAACACCACATACGCACACAAACACCCACACACACCCACACACACAACCACACACAGACACCCACACACACTCACCCACCCAAAAACATATAAAGTAAAAATAGGGCTACCAGCAGCCTACCATGAACCTCCTCCAAGCATCACCTTGACAGGCAGCATGTAGGAAGACAGCGCAGGGGAACAGCTTCCATCAGCTGCTTTATATAGTCACCCGCGTTTCCATAATGCTGGCACTGGCGGTGTGGTTCCAGCTGTGTGGGGGATTATGGGTAATGACACTAGTGATGCTAGGCTATGAATCACAATACCTCATTTGGGGGAGTGGGGTTGTGGAACAATGGTCACGGGGGTTGGGGGGTCATAATATCTCATTTGGCTGGGCATTGCTGATGAATGCTCCCCCTGGCACTGACCCTTGTAGGGATGAAAGGAGGAGGAGTGGCATTGCTCATCAGGGAAAATATCCCAGCTGTGCTCAGGCAGGAGAGACCAGAGGGCTTGTCAACTGAGGCTGTATGGGTGGAGCTGAGGAATGGGAAAGGTATGACCACACTCATTGGGTTCTAATATAGACCACCCAATAGACAACGAGAATTGGAGGAGTAAATCTGTAGAGAGAGAGAAGACAGCTGCAGGAAACATAATGTTGTGATAGTCAGGATTTTAATTTTCCACATATTGACAGGGAAAGGGCAAAATGGCTTGGAGTTTGTCAAATGTGTTCAGAAAGATTTCCAAATCAACATATAGAGGTAGCAACTAGAGAGAGTGCAATACTCGATCTCCTATTAGGATCTCCTGCTTTGCGGAAACTGCCAAAATGTTTGGCCTGGAAGTCAGCCTGAAGAAAACTGAGGTCCTCCATCAGCCAGCTCCCCACCATGACTACCAGCCCCCCCACATCTCCATCGGGCACACAAAACTCAAAACGGTCAACCAGTTTACCTATCTCGGCTGCACCATTTCATCAGATGCAAGGATCGACAATGAGATAGACAACAGACTCGCCAAACAAATAGCGCCTTTGAAAGACTACACAAAAGAGTCTGGAAAAACAACCAACTGAAAAACCTCACAAAGATAAGCGTATACAGAGCCGTTGTCATACCCACACTCCTGTTCGGCTCCGAATCATGGGTCCTCTACCGGCACCACCTACGGCTCCTAGAACGCTTCCACCAGCGTTGTCTCCGCTCCATCCTCAACATCCATTGGAGCGCTTACACCCCTAACGTCGAAGTACTCGAGATGGCAGAGGTCGACAGCATCGAGTCCACGCTGCTGAAGATCCAGCTGCGCTGGATGGGTCACGTCTCCAGAATGGAGGACCATCGCCTTCCCAAGATCGTATTATATGGCGAGCTCTCCAATGGCCACCGTGACAGAGGTGCACCAAAGAAAAGGTACAAAGACTGCCTAAAGAAATCTCTTGGTGCCTGCCACATTGACCACCGCCAGTGGGCTGATAACGCCTCAAACCGTGCATCTTGGCACCTCACAGTTTGGCGGGCAGCAACCTCCTTTGAAGAAGACCGCAGAGCCCACCTCACTGACAAAAGGCAAAGGAGGAAAAACCCAACACCCAACCCCAACCAACCAATTTTCCCTTGCAACCGCTGCAATCGTGTCTGCTTGTCCCGCATCGGACTTGTCAGCCACAAACGAGCCTGCAGCTGACGTGGACTTTTTACCCCCTCCATAAATCTTCGTCCGCGAAGCCAAGCCAAAGAAGATTAGAGAATGAGACAGGACAGGTGACAGATGTATGTGTAGGGGAACATTTTGGGTCCAGTGATCATAATGCCATTAGTTTCAAGTCATTTATGGAGAAGGATAGGTCTGGGCCTCAGGTTGAGATTTTAAATTGGAGAAAGGCCATTTTGAGGAAATGAGAAAGGATCTGGAATGTGTGGATTGGGATAAGTTGTTTTCAGGCAAGGATGTGAGGTAAGTGAGGGACCTTTAGAGGTGACATTTTGAGAGTCCAGAGTTTGTATGTTCCTGGCACGACTAAAGGCAAGCTTAGAAGGCAGAAGGAATCTTGGGTTTTGAGGAATATTGGAGATCTGTTTCTGAAGAGGAGAGAGGTGTTTAGCAAGTATAGGCGACATGGAGCAAATTAGGTACTTGCGGAGTATAAAAAATGCAAGGAAAACCTCAAAAAGAAATTAGGAAGGCTAAAAGAAGACATGAGGTTGCATTGGCAGACAACGTGGAATTTAATCCTTAGGGTTTCTACAGGTATATTAAGAGTGAAAGGATAATAAGGGGAAAAAATTGGTCCCCTTGAAGATTAAAATGATCACTTTTGTATGGACCCAAAAAAAAACATGGGGAGATCTTAAATATTTTTTTCATCAGTATTTACTCAGGAAACAGGCACAGAGTCATGGGAAGTAAGGAAAACAAGGTCATGGAACCTACAGAGATTAAAGAGGAGGAAGTGTTTGCTGTCATATAGCACATAAGTGTGGATCAATCCCCAGGGCCTGCCAAGATATTCCATCAGACCTTGAAGGAGGCTAGTGTAGAAATCACAAGGGCTCTGGGAGAAATATTTAAAATGTCCTTAGCAGTGGGTGTGGTTCCGGAGGACTAAAGAGTAGCTCACATTGTTCTGTTGTTTAAAAAAGGCTCTAAAAGTAACCCTGGACATTACAGGCTGGTGAACCTCACGTCAGTAGTGGGTAAATTATTGGAATGTATTCTAAGAAATTAGATATACAATTATTTAGATAGCCAAGGACTAATTAGGGTAAGTCAACATGGCTTTGTGTGTGGTAGGTCATGTTAAACCAATTAAATTACATAATTTAAGAAATAAATACTCTTATGTTTTTACAAATTTGGTGCCCGTAAACCCAAATAATGGGATTAAATTTGTAATGATATCCTTCGATAATGTAAATAGTCAGTCTTTTACACAAGGGCAGGGAATCTAAAACTAGTTGGTATAGATTTAAAATGAAAGATGATCGGTGCCTTATAAAGTGATAGAGGTGTGAACAGTTGTAATGTTGATGATATTTGGACAGGTCTGTGGATGGGAAAGGTTTAGAGGGAGATGGTTCAAAGGCAGGCAATTAGGATGAGCTTGGTCTGCATGGACCTGTAGGGCCACGAGGACTGTTTCTGTGTAGCACAATTATCTGACTCATAAACCTGTGCTGTCTGGTTTTACCCCCAAGTCTTACAATCATTATTAAAGAAGCAGGAGTCCCAACAGGACTGTTCACAGGCCTCCAATTAGGAAAGCAACCTTCTGCCTTCTCATTATCAAGACAATTTCAACCTGAAGCATTAACCCTATTTCTCTTTCCACAGATGCTGACTGCCTTGCTGAGACTTGCCAGTGCTTTCCAATTTTACTTAATCTTTCCTGCATCTATGATCATCCATAAAAAAGCTCAATGTTTTCATGGTAAGAAATTCAAGTGGTTTAGAAGCAGAACAGAAACACAGTTAACAGGACAATCCACCCTTGCCAAGCAAATTAATTGAAACTTCCAAAAGTTATACCCAACTCCAGACAACTGATACATCACTGAAGATGATCCCATTGACCATGAAGATGATCCCTGCAAACTATAAACTATCTTTATTCTCATATAAATTAGTCCCATTGGATGAAGTCCAACATAAGGCTAAGGGAAACACTGAAATTTAACAAATGTAATGTGTCACAAATTGTTGGAGAGAAGCCAATCATTATTGAAGGTGAGCTCAGGGCGAACCGACCCCGCTTGTAACGCCATGTGGCAGGGAGCATTGGGAAGATGGCACCATCACTGCGGCGCATACCCCAGGCAGAATGGTGATGTCATCATGCATGTGGTGACCAAACCAATGCTGCCCTTAAAGGGGAATGCGCCAGATTCAAATAAAACAGTCGTTAACGACCCTCAACATGGTGGTTGTGCTTCTTCCACTGCTCACATCACTACATTGGTGACCCTGACAAGCCCAGACGTTTTTCTGGACTCAAGTAGCATGGATTTAGCAGAGGTTAACGCTGTCTCCATCAAGCCTCTCCCATTTTGGACCCACCACCTGAGAACATGGTTCGGGCAGGCGGAAGCGCAATTCTAGTTTCGCAACATCTCGACAGCGAGGGTGGATGACCTCATCCACCACCCCCCGGCTGTGGGCAAGTACACTGCCCTCAAGGATCTGCTGCGGGGAACTTTCAGGCTCACTCCCCAGCATCGGGCTTCCAGACTGCTACACCTGGATGGGCATGGGGACCATAGTCCCTTGGCGCTGATGGACGAGATGTTGGGCCTAGCGGAAGACCACAAGTAGTGTTTCCTCTTTTGCCAGGTATTCCTGGAGCAGATGCCGGAGGACATTTGACTGCACCTTACAGATGAGGACGTCTCAGACCCGCGAAAAGCAGTGGCCCGTTTGGACGCCCTCTGGTGAATGAAGAGGGAGAACGAGGCAGCCCTCAACCAGATAACACAACCGGGACCCAGCCACCCGCAAGACACCCCCAAGACCAAGCCGGGGGAGAGCCAGTTGACCTGATGTTTCTACCACCAGCGCTGGGGAGTGCAAGTATGTGAACAACCTCCTTCATGTTACAGACAGATCCACCATCCGCCAGCATATGGTCTTCCACCACATCGTAATGCAAGGCCCTCCACTGCAATGCTAGGCCCAGAAGGCTGCTGCCCGAAAAACTCCAGCAGGCAAAAGAGGAATTCTCCAGGCTTCAGGAGCTGAGAATAGTCCTGTGCTTGGACAGCGCCTGGGCATCGCCGCTCACATGGTCCTGAAATCGTCTGGGGGCTGGAGACCCTGCGGGGACTACCGTCGGTTGAACGTTGCAACCACCCCGACAGGTACCCGGTGCCCCACATACAGGACTTCTCTGTCAACCTGCACGGTGCACGGGTTTTCTCCAAAGAGGACCTCGTATGAAGATACCATCAGATCCCGGTGCATCCAGACGACGTGGGTAAGACGGCCATCAAAACCCTCTTTGGCCTCTTTGAGTTCCACTGCATGCCCTTCAGTCTAAAGAATGTGGCCAAACATTCCAGCACCTCATGGATGCTGTGGGAAAGGATTTGGACTTTGTGTTCATCTACTTGGACGATATACTGATTGCCAGTCACAACCACGACGAACACAAAGCCCATCTCCACACCCTCTTTGCTCAGCTGGTGGATTTCGGCCTCACGGTCAATGCGGCCAAATGCCAGTTCAGCAAAGAGACCGTCCAGTTCTTGGGGCGCACCATTTCGGTGGCTGCCTCGGCGCCAGAGAAGGTGGTGGCCGTTGAACACTTCCCCAAACCCTCCACCCTGAAAGGCCAGCAGGAGTTCGTAGGGATGTTGAACTTCTATCATCGGTTTATCCCCGGGGCCACTCGCACCATGTGCCCATTATTCGCTCTCATGGCCACTAAAGAAAAAACCCTGGCCTGGCGGGAAGAGGTGGACAATGCATTCATAGCAACAAAGGGGGCTCTGGCCAGCGCAATGCTGGTGGCACACGGCACTCTCCATGGACGCCTCAGCTACAGCAGTGGCAGGGGGGTCCTGGAACAGTGGCTCAACAGACAATGGCACCTGCTGGCCTTTTTCAGCAAATAGCTGCGCCTGCTGGAGCTCAAATACAGTGTCTTCAACTGGGAGTTCTTGGCACTGTACCTGGCCATCCGCCATTTTCACTACTTTCTGGAGGGCAGTCTATTCACAGTTTTCACGGATCACAAGCCCCTCACCCAGGCACTAGCGATAGCCAAGGACCCGTGGTCCGCCAGACAACAGCGCTACCTCTCATATGTGTTGGAGTTCACTACCGACATCCAGCACGGGGACAGCAAGGACAATGTGGCGGCGGATGCACTCTCATGCTCAGCCATCAACACTCTCACCCCCCGGCCTGGACTATGCTCAACTGGCTCAGGCCCAGAGAAATGATGCGGGGACACAAGCCCTGCGGGCCGCCATCTCAGGCCTCGAACTCAAAGACGTCCAAGTGCCCAACAGCCCGGACACGCTGGCCCTGAACCTGACACCGCGACCACAGACACAAACTTGCTGGCGGACCTCTGCAGGAGACTAGTCTACCTGGCTCCCCACCTCCATCCCGTAATAGCACCCAGCCAGTCCACCTCTTCAAGGAGTTTGACTCTGCCCAATTTGTTTTCGTGCGGAGGGGACCGCAGGGGGCTGCAGCGCCCATACGAGGGGCCGTACAAAGTCTGGTGGAACCTTCACCCTGGACATTGGGGGGCAGGGAGAAACTGTTTATGGTGGACCATCTGAAGGCGGCCCATCTGGACATCACAGCCATTGCACATGGTCAGGCCCAAGTGAAGGGGCCACCCACCCAAGCACTCACTCAGGGCGAACCGGCCCCGCTTGAAACGCCACCTGGTGGGGCAGCCCTGGGAAGATGGCACCATCGGGGGTTTCTTCCTCAGTCAAACCTCCTGCGCGGCGCGCACCCCAGGCAGTGTGGTGATGTCGTCACGCACGTGGTGACCGAACCAACACTGCCCTTAAAGGGGCATGGGCCAGATTCAAATAAAACAGTAATTAACGACCCTGCTCATATCACCATAAGCTCAAAAATAATCAGTCAATGAATAATTTAAAAATCACCATGTACATGGGAATTGGTTTAACATTTTCCAGCACCACATTTGATAAAATAAGTGGTTGCATTCACATCAACAACATAACTTGGGACTAAACCGTTTTGTTAAAAATATTGACTTGTAAAGTCATAATCCTCACTCCTTTTGACATGCAGGTAACCTTGGACAGGAAGCCACCATCCATTAGGAAGCCATTTCTCGAGAAAATTCTTCAATTTTTACTTTAGCAGCACCTGAACTTTCTTAGGAGGTTGAGGAGGGCAAGGCTACCGGCCTCCATCTTGACAACATTTTATAGGAGCAGAGTTGAGTCTCCTATCTGGCTGCATCACTGTGTGTGATGGTAGCTGCAAAGAATTGAACCACATCAATACAGAGGATCATCAACATGGTTGAGTAGATCACTGGGGTTTCCCTTTTCTCTATTGACTTTCTTCAGAAGGATTACTTAAGTGGGGCTCAAAGAATTATTGAGGCTCCTTTCCATCCAACACACAGTTTCTTTGACTCACTACCATCAGGAAGGAGGTACAGGAGTATCAAAATCAGGACTGACATGCTGGGGAATAGCTTCTTTTCACATGCTGTTTGACTGTAACCAAGCAAAAAATGAATTCGTGTGCATGTGTGTGCAAGTGTGCATGTGTGGGGTGTGTATGTGTGGGGGGTGTGGGTGTGTGTGTTGGTGTGTGTGTATGTGTGTGTGTATATGTGTGTTTGTGTGGGTGTGTGTGTCGGTGTGTGGGTGGGTGTGTGTGTGTGGATGTGTGTGTGTGTGTGGGTGTGTGTGTTTGTGAGCTGGCACCTATGGGGACTGGTTTCCCGGTTTCTTGAGTTTGCTTGTTGCGTGGATTGGTGACTAACAGCAAGGAGCACCAATTTAAAACTTCCGTATTTTTTTACCTATTTATTTTCCATGATTTTTTTTTGCTTGTTGCTTGAGGCTGACGGTTCTTTTTTTCTGGTATAAATTGCTTCTGATCTACATCTAAAAGCAGCTGCTGTTTAGTTCTGTAATTAAGCTTAATTCTTCAAAAGCTTTATTAAATTATAACAGGCTCTTATAAAGCAAAATCTGTTTGTGGTCTTCACATGGGTCAGCTACATAGAATGTATCCCTGATCAATGTTTGCCGAATATCCTCTCCCTTATTGTTGGCAATTTATTACAAAATTATTACAAAAGTTACATTCCAAAACAAAATTAATTGCATCTCCCTGCAAATAAGCCCAACTGAGTAGATACACAGGAACAGCAGTGAAAAAGAGAAAGGGTTTTCTATCATACCGAATTCCATGCTCCCCGATGCCAGGAGATACTGTCTGGACAAGGCTGCATGTTGCAATCTTCTCTGTCAGGAGGCTTTTCCAAGATGTTGCAGTTCTGCTCGCTCACTCGGTGTCCTTGCGGAAGCTGGCAAATAACCAGTCTTGTCCTTGTGCCACTATCACAGGGTTGTGTACACTGTCCAATAATTGGAAACAACAGTGAGAACAATCGTCACTTGATTTGGCTTCTGAGTGAATCTTGGTCTCATACATACCCCTTATACAGTCCCCTTATGTGGAAAATCTAGTGCCTGTCAACACAGAAGTCTGTAGAAAGCGGCAAACCTAGCCAAGTCCCACCTGGGCACAGATCTACCTTCCATTGCAGACATTAATGTGAGGCACTGCCTCAAGAAGACAGCCAACATCATATCACCCTGTACACAGCCTCTTCTCACTACGACCTTCAGGCAGAAGATACAGAAACCATTCGGTCGAGGAACATTTGCCTCCTAACAGCTGTCAGGATCTTGAACCTACCTGCGCTACCTGAAACATAAAACTATAAGGAATCACAGAAAGATCTATTTAATTTACTGAACTTTTTTTTCTTGCATTAACTGTAAATGTGAATATTTAACATTTATCTGTCCATATTTTACATTCATTATATTTCCGTACTAGGGTAATTTAACGTATTCCCTTAATCCTAACCATAACCTACCCCAGGACCACCAGAAGATCTGTTTGCACCTTTGAAACACGATTTTTATGTCTAATATTTAATTGATAACAGACCCCTCTGGCCCATGAGCTTGCACTCTCCAAATACACCCATGGTACCCATTAGCCTACTAACCCTGGTGGTCCTTGGAACAGTGGGAGAAAACCAGACCCCCAGAGGAAACTGCAGAAACAAGGAAAGTGTACAAACTCCTGACAAACAGTGCTGGTCTCGAACCCAGCTCGTTGGCGCTGTCACACTAAGTATTGTGTCGCTCTAAGCCTTTTCCTGCACTAACTTCAACTGTAAATATTTATTTATTTCTTTTTCTGTCTTGGGATATAGTGAATTTTAATTTATACTATTGTAGTTTGTGTGTCTTATGTACCAGAGTGGCTGTTCAAAGCACAAATCATGGTGCAAATGAAAATAAACTCACTTCATTATACCTTATCTTTGCAAGTTTCTCCACCGAGCTAAAGCCACTAAGTTGAAAATCCTAGATGATGCTGCAAAACCTGGCGTCCAGCAAATGCAAGAACAGATGACTTAAAGCTCATCAGAGCAAGGTCATTCTGAAGGGGCTACCCTGATTGTGAAAGGCAAGGTCCACAGAGATCTATAATGCCTGTTCTTGGCTTTAGGCTGCCAACATCAATCATCATGGAAGGAGAGGACGGATGGACTTAGGCTGTTTTCTCTGGAGCTTTGGAGGCTGAGGGGAGACCTGATTGGAGTTTATTGAATTATGGGAGGCATTGATAGGGCAGCAACTCAGAATCTTAGACCCAAGGCAAATATATCACACGGGAGGGCATGAGTTTAAATTAGGGGGTGGGATTTTTTTTTAAATTTTTAATTTTTCACACTATAAACCATATTGACCAAGATACATAGACATTTATTCTCTTGAATATATACAGTGTCATTTTCTCCCCCTTTTTCCCCCCTCCCTTCCCTCCCTCCCTCACCCCCTTTCCCATTTATTTGAAGTTCAATCTATAAGATACATTAAACCCGTTAAACAATGTTGTCATAAGGGAGATGTGCAGGGCAAGTGTTCTTACACAGAGAGTGTGGGCTGCCAGAGTTAGTGATGGAAGCAGTGTAATAGTGGAGTGCAAAGGGCTTCCAGATTGTCAGGTGGATCATGTGCAGACAACGATTTATTGTTAGTAAACATCATGTTCGGTGCAGGAAGGCCTGTTCCTGTGCTGTAGCGTTCCATGTCCTAAGGTCACAGCAGAGATAAAATATCTGCCTTCACAAAACTTCATGGAGTTAGGCAAAACTCAATCGTGTTGTTGCCACCAACATCCACTTGCTGGATTCGATCCTGATCTCTGACGCTGTTTGTGTGGAGTTTGCACATTCTCTCTGTCACCGCGTGGGTTACTTCCAGGTGCTCCAACATCACAAAGACCACAAAAGAACAATCACTCTACTTCCTCAAGTGGAGCAAATTCGATCGACACATCTGGATCTCTTTCAGCAACCTTTACGGAAGCACCACAGAAAGTCTCCTGTCCCCAGAATTGTTTCTTCAGGGGAATTTGGCCATTATAAAAGTTAACTTCTCCAAAAGAAAATCTAAATTTATTCAAATTGCATTGTCAATAGCCAGGAAATGTACAGTGGTAACATGGAAATCCGATTCCCTACCTCATGTTGATCGTTGGAACATGGACGTGCAAAGTTGTTTCCCCTTGAGAAGATTGCTTCTAGTCTTAGCAATAGAAATAATATGTTCATTGAAACTTGGCCACTTTATTTAGATTATTTAAATGCCCAAATTGTATAATTTATTTTGATATGTCAATTAGTATACTCCTTATTAGAAATTTAGTACTTTAAAATGATGTGACTCTGAGAGGTCGAACCTTGCACCTGTTGCTTTTTCTTTTCTATTTTCTTTTTTTTATCTCCCTTGATCCCCTGCTGTTCATCTCCCTTTCTTTCCAATCTGGGGAGTGGGCACTGGGACAAGGGGGATTCTCCTTTCCTTTTTATTTTTTTTGGACATCATGAATGTTTTTCTATGATTTTATATTCATATATTATTGTTATTATATTAAATGACATTCTTGAAACTTAAATAAAATATTCCAAAAATAAAAGAAAGACCCCTGTCTGGATGCATCATAATATGGAACGGGAACTGCTCCACCCAAGGTTTCAATAAACCACAGATGGTTTTGAATGCAGCTGAGACCATCACACACAAACTCTCCCCTTCATCCATTCCTTCTGTATCTCCCCCTGTCTGGGGAAAGCTGATAACATATTAAAGGAGCCATCCCACCCTGATCACACCATCACGCTCTCCCTGCACCCATTGGGTTGAAGATACAAGAGCTTGAAAACATAAACCCCCATATTTAAGGACAGATCCTTGAATGGACCTGTCACTGGTAAGTGATGATGTTCGTCTGTAATTGTAACCCTTGCACTACTCCCTATACTGTAGTCTTACTATATGGGCTGACGACTGGGTAGCACACAAAACAAACTCTTTCACTGTATCTTGGTGCATGTAACCACAAACAATTAATATTCAGCTTGGTAGCTCTATTCATAGGGTGAGGTGCTCCAGGCAGATGGGTGGTCGTAGAATTTGGGAGAAACCAAAAGGCATATGAGAGAACAGGTTACAGGGCAATAAATCAGGGAGTAGGAATAATGTGAATTCACTGAGGCAGCAAGCCCCAAGATGGACTGCATGGCCTCTTTCTGTGCTGTGAGAAATATAAGAACTATTCACCAGACTGCGTCCACATCAAGAAATTAAGTGATGTCACTGAGGGTCCTTTTAAGACAGTCCTGGTCACCTTGAGGCAGGACGGGACCACTTGCTGGGTGTATGGCTTTAATGCCTGGAGTGGCAAACACTGCAAATGACCATCGGATGAACTGGAGGGAGTAGGAAAGCAGCCTTGACTTCAACACTCTGTTACAAGTACAGGGGCAAATGAGGGAGGTGAAAGGTTACAGAGTTGGAATAATTGAATGCAGGCTGAGATTGTCGCCCTCTACTCTAAATGTAACATGAGGTGAAATCTGCAAAATGTATAGTTGCTTTGGAGTGGGACAGACAAAACTCTTGACATTTCTTTGAGTTTTAATTTTACTGATACAACCCTTCCAGGCCATGAAACATCCCAGCCAATGACACCTAATTAACCTGCCAAACCTGTATGATTTTGGAGGGTGAGATTACCCAGAGAAAGCACATGAAGGTCGGGGAGTACTCACAAACTCCTCACAGACATAAACGGATTCAAATTGGTACTGTGATTGGGTTGTGGTGACTCCAAGGATGTTTAGTTGAGTGGATGGAAGGCACACCTCTCCCCAGCAGCCACAGTTCCAGAAGACCTATATGTCACCACCACAGGGCCTAGCTTCTGCGGGCTTGGTTCTCTCATGGCAGTAATCAACCATGCGTCCTTCCCCATCCTGGCAGACAACCTCTTGATGTTGAGATCTACTTGTGCAGGAGCTGGAGCTCTGAGACATTTTGTTGGTCAATAAGAAACTCAGGAAAAGCATGTTTCATATCAGTGACTGAACTCGACTGTAGATCGACCGGTAAGCCACAAGGGTGTTCCTCGCGACCAGCACTTAGTTCCTGAGTTGTTCACTGAAGCTGTGACAAATTACGCTGGGATCTCTCAATGGTGGGCTGGCAGACAGGGACTCCCTGGATGGGCAGCATCATAGCAATGCCGGCAACTCTAAAAGCCCAAACTGGAGGCTTTTCTCACCAGGCTAGCTGGCAGATGAGGATACCACTGCTTGCATCTTCCCCTCTTGCTCGTTCACCTCCCAGTCTTTTGCTGTGGCTGGGTCAGCATCCTGGCACTCTCTCTCCAACAGCACCACAGGGGGCACATTCCCAAGGACTGTGGTGGGTCTGGGAAGAGCATGGAATGTTCTTCTGAACACCCCTGTTCCAGCAGGAGGATGATAAAACCAATGTCAGGATCTCCACTTGCACCCACACCTCCTCCCTCACCATCATTAAGGGCCACAAATGGTCCTTCACTTTTGAATCTACAGGGGTCATCTACTGCATCTGGTTCTCCTGTTGTGGCCTCCATGACATCATGGGGACTGGACGCAGTCTAGGAGATTGTTCCTATTGCTGCAATAACATGAATCACTCCATGGCAACCATTTCAATTCCACATCCATGTCTGTCCATGGTCTCATGCACTGCCAATTCAAGGCCACCCAAAAATCGGAGGACCAGCATCCAATATTCTGTCTAAGCACATCCTCCTCCAATTTCCACTAAACCCCTGCCCCATCATTCTCTTTCCCCATCCCTGTTTTCTTTCCTTCAGATCCCCACCCCTTCCCTTTCCTGTCCTGTCGAGAGCTACCCTCTCCCATCACCTCAGCTTTTATTCTCCCACCTATGCCCATCTATGACCTCTTACCTATCAAACTGCACTCCTCCTTCTGCCCCTTCCTCCCTCCTCTCCTCTCTCCTTCTCCCCTCTCCCTGCCTTTTTATTCAGGTGCGTGCCTGTTCTTGTTTGCCCCTGACAAAGGAGTTACCCTCTACCTACTTTGGATGCTGCTTGACCTGTTGAGTTTCTGCTGCACTCAAGATCTGCAGTCAGCAACTTTTCACCACCCACTGGTCCATGACATCACCCATTTCCTGTCAGGTGACCTTCACCACCCACTGGTCCATGACATCACCCATTTTCACCACCCATTGGTCCATGGCATCAGCCATTTTCACCACCCACTGGTCCATGACATCACCCATTTCCTGTTAGGTGACCTTCACTACCCACTGGTCCTCGGCATCACCCATTTTCCAAACCCATTGGTCTATGGTATCACCCTTCTCCATCTCACCAATGATGGCTTTTGAATCTGGTGATCTTTTCAAATGGAGGAAGGTATTCCACCTGTTGTTTTAATCTCATTGGCCAACCACTCAACACATGGAGGTACTCCACAGATTGGGCAGCATCCAAGGGTGGAACTGGTCAGTGAACGTTTTGCTTTGGGAACTTACATCTATCAAGCTTTGATAAAGGTTCCGAGCCAAAACATTGGCAGACCATCTCTGTCTGTAGATGTTGAGTTACTCCACCAATTCTTTGTCTGCTCAAAATTCCTGCAACTTTTCCTGCCATTCTCTCCAAGCTGGGCTGAAGCAGAGGAAGTAATGAATGAAAGAGAGCTCTCTGACCGTCCATTCTTCTGTCCAGACATCCATCTGGTTTCTTTTCTCTGCAGATTCTCTTTTGGAATCGCATGATATTGTAGATGTGGATGAAATCCTGACAATTCCCAGTCATCCAGTTCTGGAGGTCAGTTGATACGTTTTTTGTTCCTACTGCATTGCATTTACACATGCGCCTCTCAGCTCCTGTCTTACCAAGTCATTGGAACCCAATCCAGACACCCGCCTTCTCTCTGCAACCAGGTTGCTGAAAACCTTCACATTTCTGTCCATCACTATCATCAGGGGCAGAACACATGCCTAGACATTGAACACCAACTTTAAACTGGGGACACTTGAGGAAAAGGAGATTGTGTTTTACACCAACTTTTCAATGCACTGTTCCGGGAAACTAGTGCAGAAGACAAGCTGCTCTTCCAGTCCAAGAAATACTGAAATAGCCCGAAACATTGCCTACCCTCACACAACAATCAGATTAACATCGAGAAACAGAGAGATCTTGGGCTCAAGGTCCATGGACCCTTCAAGGTTGATGTGAAGGGTGGTTAAGGAAGTGTACGGTGTGCTGCCCTTCATTAGTTGGGGAAGTGAGTTCAAGAGCCATGAGGTGATGCTGCAGCTCTATAAAACTGGTTAGACCCACACTTCATTGTGTTCAGTTCTGGTCATCCTATTGAACGAGAGATGTGGATGCTTTAGAGACAGTGCAGAGATTTGCTCGGATATTGCCTGAAGTGCAGAAAATGTTACATGAAGCAAAGTTGACAGAGCTGGGAATTTTATTTTTGGAGCATCAAAGGATGGGAGATGACTTAATGGAGGGATATAAGATTATGAGGGGCATAGATGGGGTAAACGGCCAGCACCTTGTTTCTGCGGCAACAATTGCAAATACCAGGGGACATCTGTTTAAGGTGAGAGGAGGAAAGTTTAGGGGAGATGACAGAGGTATGTTTTTTTTGAATGAGTGGAGGGTGTCAGGCTGGTGGTGGAGCCTGGTGCAACAGACACATTCAAAAGACTCTTACATGGAAGTGAGACAAATAGAGGGTTATGGGTGTGAGGTAGAGGAAGTTTAGATTAGAACCATAAAAATTAGAAAGAGGCCCTTTGGCCCTCTTAAGGGGAGGGGGATGCACAGATAATGTAGTGGTTACATGATGCTGTAACAACACCAGCGATCAAGACCTGAGTTCACATCCATGCTATCTGTAAGGAGTTTGGATGTTCTCCCATGTCTGCGTGCGTTTTTCCCAGGGGCTCTAACTTTTTTCCACCTTTTGAAACATCCAGTGGGGTGTAGATTAAAAACAAGTTGCTGGAGAAACTCAGCAGGTTAAACAGTGTCCTTTATGTCTTTTTCTTTCTTTGGCTTGGCTTCGCGGACGAAGATTTATGGAGGGGGTAAAAAGTCCACGTCAGCTGCAGGCTCGTTTGTGGCTGACCAGTCCGATGCGGGACAGGCAGACACGATTGCAGCGGTTGCAAGGGAAAATTGGTTGGTTGGGGTTGGGTGTTGGGTTTTTCCTCCTTTGCCTTTTGTCAGTGAGGTGGGCTCTGCGGTCTTCTTCAAAGGAGGCTGCTGCCCGCCAAACTGTGAGGCGCCAAGATGCACGGTTTGAGGCGTTATCAGCCCACTGGCGGTGGTCAATGTGGCAGGCACCAAGAGATTTCTTTAGGCAGTCCTTGTACCTTTTCTTTGGTGCACCTCTGTCACGGTGGCCAGTGGAGAGCTCGCCATATAATACGATCTTGGGAAGGCGATGGTCCTCCATTCTGGAGACGTGACCCATCCAGCGCAGCTGGATCTTCAGCAGCGTGGACTCGATGCTGTCGACCTCTGCCATCTCGAGTACCTCGACGTTAGGGGTGTGAGCGCTCCAATGGATGTTGAGGATGGAGCGGAGACAACGCTGGTGGAAGCGTTCTAGGAGCCGTAGGTGGTGCCGGTAGAGGACCCATGATTCGGAGCCGAACAGGAGTGTGGGTATGACAACGGCTCTGTATACGCTTATCTTTGTGAGGTTTTTCAGTTGGTTGTTTTTCCAGACTCTTTTGTGTAGTCTTCCAAAGGCGCTATTTGCCTTGGCGAGTCTGTTGTCTATCTCATTGTCGATCCTTGCATCTGATGAAATGGTGCAGCCGAGATAGGTAAACTGGTTGACCGTTTTGAGTTTTGTGTGCCCGATGGAGATGTGGGGGGGCTGGTAGTCATGGTGGGGAGCTGGCTGATGGAGGACCTCAGTTTTCTTCAGGCTGACTTCCAGGCCAAACATTTTGGCAGTTTCCGCAAAGCAGGACGTCAAGCGCTGAAGAGCTGGCTCTGAATGGGCAACTAAAGCGGCATCATCTGCAAAGAGTAGTTCACGGACAAGTTTCTCTTGTGTCTTGGTGTGAGCTTGCAGGCGCCTCAGATTGAAGAGACTGCCATCCGTGCGGTACCGGATGTAAACAGCGTCTTCATTGTTGGGGTCTTTCATGGCTTGGTTCAGCATCATGCTGAAGAAGATTGAAAAGAGGGTTGGTGCGAGAACACAGCCTTGCTTCACGCCATTGTTAATGGAGAAGGGTTCAGAGAGCTCATTGCTGTATCTGACTCGACCTTGTTGGTTTTCGTGCAGTTGGATAATCATGTTGAGGAACTTTGGGGGACATCCGATGCGCTCTAGTATTTGCCAAAGCCCTTTCCTGCTCACGGTGTCGAAGGCTTTGGTGAGGTCAACAAAGGTGATGTAGAGTCCTTTGTTTTGTTCTCTGCACTTTTCTTGGAGCTGTCTGAGGGCAAAGACCATGTCAGTGGTTCCTCTGTTTGCGCGAAAGCCACACTGTGATTCTGGGAGAATATTCTCAGCGACACTAGGTATTATTCTATTTAGTAGAATCCTAGCGAAGATTTTGCCTGCAATGGAGAGCAACGTGATTCCCCTGTAGTTTGAGCAGTCTGATTTCTCGCCTTTGTTTTTGTACAGGGTGATGATTGTGGCATCACGAAGATCCTGAGGCAGTTTACCTTGGTCCCAACAAAGCTTGAAAAACTCATGCAGTTTGGCATGCAGAGTTTTGCCGCCAGCCTTCCAGACTTCTGGGGAGATTCCATCCATACCTGCTGCTTTGCCACTTTTCAGTTGTTCGATTGCCTTATATGTCTCATCCAGGGTGGGAACCTCATCCAGCTCTAGCCTTAGGGGCTGTTGAGGGAGCTGGAGCAGGGCGGAATCTTGGACTGAGCGGTTGGTACTGAAAAGAGATTGGAAGTGTTCTGACCATCGGTTGAGGATGGAGATCTTGTCGCTGAGGAGGACTTTGCCGTCTGAGCTGCGCAGCGGGCTTTGGACTTGGGGTGAGGGGCCGTACACAGCCTTTAGAGCCTCGTAGAAACCCCTGAAGTCGCCAATGTCCGCGCTGAGCTGTGTTCGTTTGGCGAGGCTAGTCCACCACTCATTTTGGATCTCCCGGAGTTTGCGTCCTTTATGTAGCAAAGGTAAAAATACAGAACCGACGTTTCGGGCTTGAGCCCTTCATCGAGGTATGGAAAACTGTCGGCAGGGACCTGAATAAAAGGGTAAAGGTGGTGATGTACCATTCGTGGGTAGAAATGGTCAGACAACGTTTCAAGTTGTTATTAAGGAAAGCAACACAAAATGTTAACTGACCATTTGGATGCTGTTTGACCTGCGGGGTTGCTCCAGCCATACATTGTCTTCTTGCTCTCTCCTTTTATTCCACGCTGGTTTACCCGATGTTAACTGAAATGTGTATCATCCCAGTAAGCATTTTCATTTAATTGAGAGACACAGCATGAATAACATTAATTTCTTCCCTCATGAGACCATGCTGCCTTAAATCCACCCCTGTGACATACCCTGTATGTCGGAGGAAACCAATGCAGTCATAGGGAGGACATACAAACTCCATACACACAGTGGTGGATTCGAACCCAGATCACTGGTGCTAGAGTGTTGTGCTAACCGCAATGCTGCACATAGAGTCATAGTTAAGTACAACAGTAAAACAGGCCTTTCAGTCCAATGCCAAGCTGACCTGTTTGACCGCCTACACTAATCCTTTCTGGGAAAGGTTATTGAAAGGGTCAGTGACTCTGGAAAGCACGCTGTCACAATGACTTACACCACCCCAAGGTCCTGTCCTCCATTCACTTTCTGCTGATGAGTTGTCCCATGAGCTCCGACTGACCACGTCCTGGGAGGGACTGTCCACATGGACCTGTGGAAGGTGGGCAGGATGATGGTGCAGGAGAGGCACATGGGGGCACGGGGTCACACTGCACTCCTGCTCCTTGGCCAGCCTATCCGAGGCATTACAGTCACTGTCTGCGGCAAGCTGGTGGTGATGAGTGAGACAGGCGACATATCGGGTCGATGTACCAGGACCACAGGAGCCAGAGCACTGTGCAGTGAGAGAAACGAGAACCCAGTCAGAGGACAGGAAACATTACAGCATGGTACAGGCATTTTGGCCCATGATGATGTGGTCGGTCAGCAATGTAACTGGTACAGACCCAAAGGGTCAGCAGTATGAATGTGCAAGATCCCCAGGGTCAGTGGCTATGTGACTGGGAGAGAATCCCACAGTCAGCTGTGTCAGTGGGAGAGACCTCCAGGGTCAAGGGTGAAAGTGAAAGAGACCCCCAGAGTTGGCAGCGCCACAGTGGGAGATCTCAAGAGACAGCAGTGTCACAGGGGGAGATGCCCAGAGTTGGCAGTACCATGGGGGAGACCCCAGAGTTAGCAGTGCCATGGGGGAGACCCCAGAGTTGGCAGTGACACAGTGGGAGATCTCTAGAGACAGCAGTGTCACAGGGGGAGATGCCCAGAGTTGGCAGTGCCACAGTGATAGTGTGAAAGATTCTATTTTTGAGTCATCCAGAAATGACAATTATTAAAGAAGAGCATGTCTTTATTAAGTTTATTAAATACAGAATTCAAAACTCTGAGCTGCAAATGAACTTGGGAGTCCTTGTGCAGGACACCCTAAATGTTGACCTCCAGATTGAGTCGGTGGTGACGGAAGCGAATGCAGTGTTGGCGTTCATTTCTAGTGGAGTAGTGTATAAGAGCAGGGATGTGATTTTGAGACTCTATAAAGCACTGGTGAGACTTCACTTGGAGTACAGTCTACAGTTTTGGATATTGTATTTGAGAAATGACATGCTGGCGTTGGAGAGGGTTCAGAGAAGATTTACTAGAATGATACCAGGACTGAAAGGGTGAGTATTTGATGAACAATTGTCACCTCTTGGACTGGACTCGTTGGAGAACAAAAGGATGAGGGGAGGTCCTCATAGAGACATTTTGAATGCTTGAAAATCCTGGATAGAGTAGATATGATAAGGATATTTCCCATGGTAGGAGAGTCTTGGACAAGAGGGCATAACTTCAGAATAAAAGGTGTCAATTTAAAGCAGATATGAAAAAAATGTCTTTAGTTAGAGGGTCGTGAGTCTGTGAAACCTGTTGCCATAAGTGGCTGTTGGAGTGAGGTCACTGGGTGTATTTATGGCAGAGATTGATAGGTATTTGATTAGTCAGGGCATCAAGGGCATCAAGTCGGGGAGTGGGGCTGAGTGGGAGGATGGGTCAGCTCATGGTGGAGCAGACTTGATGGGTTAATGGGCCTCCTTTGGATTTTGTGGTCTTGTGAACAGTGGGAAAAACGGCCAGGGAGAGCAACGTCAGTGGGAGAGACCCCCATGGTCAGTAGTGTCACTGGGTAGGACCCCAAAGGTCAACCGTATGACTGGGAGAGAGCCTCAGAGTCAGAATTGCACCTGGGAGAGAACCCTAGCATTGGCAGAGTCAGTGGGGGAGACCCCCAATATCAGCAGTGTCAGTGGGAAGGACTCCCATGGTCAGCAGTGGGACTGGAGACCCCCCCCCCCCCACGGTCAGCAGTGGGACTGGGAGTGAATAAGAGTGTCTGTGAATGTCTTTAGTGAATCCATGGTAATGCTGGCATTACTTTACATTAGATAACTGTTCTTGAGCTGTCTGGATAGCACGCAGATCTAATCCTTTCACTTCATCTCCTTCATGTGACAATGAACACTAAAAAAGGTTCGGGTTACATGTCCCATTGGATGCTCAGGCACTTTGTGACTGGGTGCACTCAATAGGCAGTGCACAGCAGGGGGAAGTAACTGATGTTAATTCGGTCTGCAACATTCACTCCATTCACCAGACTTCACTCCATCGAGAACATCTATGTGAGGTGGTGTCTTACAAAAGCAGCCTCTATCCTCAAAGACTCCCCACCACTTAGGGCATGCCCTCTTCACTCTGCTACCATCAGGGAAAAGGTTCAGGAGCCTAAAGGTGAGCTCTCAACAGCACAAGGACAGCTTCTTTCCTGCTGCCATCATACTCCTGAATAATCAATGAACCAAAGACACTGCCTCATATTTTGTGCAATATTATTTTTATTGTTTTATAGTAATGTTGTAAGATGGTTATAATATGAATGTTTGCACTAGGACGCTGCCGCAAATCACCAAATTTCATGACTTGTTCATGACAATAAATTCTGGTTCTGATTTGGATTCTGACTAGAGATCCTCCAGAAATATAAAAGGTGGAAGGGGTACAAATAATAGGAGGAAAAGAGGGGCCACAAAATGTCACTGGCGAACTCAGTTAAGGCAACTCTAATAAATCTATTAGCACATCAAGGGAAGAAGGACAACCAGTGAAAGACTGGTGCCTGATTGAACTAGAGGGCACCAAACCGCAGCTCCGGCTGGGATCTGAAATGAAGGTTTCTCATCTATATTCTCCAAAGAGAAGGACACCATCACTGGAAAATTCCGGAAGGGCAAAATTCTTGAATGTCAGTAAAGGAGAGATTTTATGACCCTTGACAAGCTGAACAGTGGATAAATTCCTAGGGTGCTGTGGGAAGAGAAAACAGTCTGATGTCAGTGGCAGGGAAATTATTGGAAAAATTTCCAAGGGTAGGATGAATATCGCAAACCAACTCTTGCCTCGTCCTGTCTTGTGATCCTGAAGTTGCCTCTCCCCAAATTCAGGACCTTCTGTTTTGGACCAACGTGATCCATTTTCCTAATGACCTTAACGACTTCATCCGTTTCCACGCAGGCCACACATTAAACTGACTAGTTCTTAGTTCCTTCTGTTTGATTTCCATTCTTCCATACAGAAAATAGGGAGGTAGAAGGCCCCAGTGGGCAAAACGGACTCCCAGATGAAAGTTCCTCCATTAAAATGAACAAGAGATTCTGCCTCAAGAGGGCAGCCAACATCCTAAAGCAGGGGTGGCCAAACTACACACCCCGGGCCAACTGCGGCCCATTGCCCATTTTTAAGTGGCCCATTGGAAAAAAGGTGAGAATGGGGAGCAAGTCTCAGCACTCCCCCGTGGGGTCCAAAAACCCAGCCCAACTGTATAGGTTTTAAACGGCCCTGCTTAATATTGTTTGATCTGTGACTCCTTATACTTTTCTGGATCTGGTCCAAATCCCAAAAAGATTTGGCCAGCCCTGTCATAAAGGACCCCCATCACAACCCCTTCTCACTGCTACCTTCAGGTAGAAACTACAGAAGCCTGAATCCAGCACCGTTGGGTTCAAGAGGTTCAAGACAGGCTCCCCGAACTGCTCCAACCAGGACTAAAGATCTGTCTACATTACTGAAATATTGTATTTGTTGGGTGAATATTTATCCATCTGTTTATATTCATTGCCTTTTTTCTCTCTCACATGGTCTTTTAATTTGCATCTATTGTTTATTTGTCTAATTTACATTCGAATGGTTGCAGCAGCAAGAATTTTAGTGCATCAGTGAGTATCAATAAACTCACATTATCATCATTCTACTTCAGCTGCTGCAGGCGATCACAGTGCATCAAAGTCAACCAATACCGCATCAAGGTGGCCAACATTAGAGCGCTAACCTTGGAGGGTGAGGCAGGAGAGAAATTCTAGGCTGTTGTTAGAGGACATTATTAGGGTGGCACAACACTATTGTGCTATAGATTTCTATGGTCTCTGGCCTTGCGTCCGCAGGTAATTGCTCACAGGGGTTATCTTCCAGGGGAAAAACTGTGGCTTCATGAAAAAGTGATCACTTCACTTGATGGAAGAGCAGAAGGACTCTGGAAAACCTATGAGAAACCTACAGGAAAGACTGCAGGTCAGCCTTCAATACCATTATTCCCTCAGTGCTGGTCAAGAAGCTACAAACTCTAGGCCTCTGTACTCCCATCTGCAACTGGATCCTTGACTTTCTCCTCGGAAGATCACAGTCAATACAAATTGGAAACAACGACTCCTCCTCACTAATCATCTACACAGGCGCACCCCAAGGATGCATGCTTAGCCCACTGCTCTACTCATTATACACACATGACTGTGTGGCCAGGCACAATTCAATGCTATCTACAAGTTTGCCGATGGCAGAATCACAAATGGCAATGAAGAAGCGTACAGGAGGGGGATAGATCTGCTCGGTGAATGGTGTAATGTCAACAACCTTGCGCTCAACGTCAGCAAAATCAAGGAGATGATTGTGGACTTTAGGAGGAAGTCGAGGGCTCAGTTGTGGAGAGTGCCAAGAACATCAAATGCCTGGGTGTCAACATCACCGAGGATCTGTCCTGGAGCTTCCATGTCTATGCAATCACGAAGAAGGCTCGCCAGCGGCTACACTTTGTAAGGTGTCTGAGGAGATTCAGTATGTAACCAAAGACTCTCAAAAGCATCTACAGGTGTACTGTGAAGAGCATTCTGGCTGGGTGCAACACTCCACCAACGTACAAACTTCTCACTGACAGTGCAGGATTCGAACCCAAGTCCTGGTTACTGGTGCTATAAAAGCATTGGACTATCTGCTAGGCCAACAATGCTGCTCCTTCTTAAAAGTCACAGGTAGAGACTGCCAGCAGGTCAAACCTTGAGGGTGGCCCACAAGTCTTCCATGGCACATACGCAGAAATATAGGAGCAACAGTATGGACACATACTCTGGAGTCCTGGTGGCAGTGCCCTGTGACCGTGCAGAACAGGACAAAACCATTAAAAGGCTACTGCACCTTTCCTCAATGTATGCGGTGCCCTGGTCAATCAAATCGGATCAGGGCTCCCCCTTCACAGGAAAGAAAGTCCAGGACTAGTCTGGGGAATCGAGAATCTCCTGGCTGTTGAACCCACAGGCAGCAGGCTTAATTGAACACATGAATGCCTTTAAATGCAACAGATCTGCACACTGACACCTGCACACATCTTAAAGGAGTGGCTCACTGTACTCCAGCAGGCGGTCGAACACCTCAACTCTAGGTCTCCATTCTCACCCCGCCTGGCAGTCTCTTCTTGGGCTCTGGTTGTTTTTAACAGATGGGTACCACTCCCTGCTGGAGTGAGATGTTGAATATATCCATGAATTCGATGATAAGTTGGTCAGCACAGAATTTTAATTCTCAGCCAGGTACTCTGTTCAGACCAAATGCGTTACTCGGATTCACTGTCCTGAAGGCAGCCAGCACGTCATCCTCAGATAAGGACAGGATGGGATCTCAAGGGACATGGTGGTGCGCAGTAATGGTTCTTCCTTGTTCTTCTGATTGAATTGGGCATAGAAAGCATTGAATTCTTCAACATACAGGCCCTTCAACTTACGATGTGGTGCCAACTCGTGTAAACCTACTCCACAACAATCTAACCCTTCCCTACCTCCCACCTACAACCTATCTTTTCCTACATACATGTTCCTAAGAGTCTTTTGAAGGTCTTTATTGGATCAGCTTCCACCACCATCCCCAGCAATACATTCCAGGCACCCATCTTAGTGAAAAACTAACCTCTGACATCTCCCCTAAACTTTCCTCCACTCACATGAAACAGATGTCCTCTGGCATTTGATATTGTCGACCAGGAAAAAAAAGTGCTTCTTGTCCACCTTGCTTAAGCCCCTCATACACTTATAAGATCATAAAAAGCAAGGAACAGCCCTTTGAGTCTGCCCCACCATTCCATCATGAGTCGATCCATTCTCCCACTTAGCCCCAGTCCTTCTCCCCATAACCCTTGATCAAGCATCTACTAATCTCTGCCTTTAAAATACCCAATGACCTGGCTTCCACAACCACCCATAGAAACAAATTCCACAGGTTCACTACCCTCTGTCAAAGAAGTTTCTCCGCATCTCAATTCCAAGTGGACGCACTTCATTTACTCCTGAATTTGTGCCCTCTTTCTGCATCAATTTTGTCAATGCCTTTCAACATTTGAGATGTTTCAATGAGATCCCTCCTCACTCTCCTAAATTCTAACGAGTGCAGGACAAGAGCTGTCAAACATTCCTTATATGTTAACCCAATCATTCTCGGAATCATCCTTGTGAACCTGCCTGACAAAGCCTCAACATCAAATCCCTGCTCTTACATTCTATTCCTCTTGAAAGGAATCCCAGCATTAATTTTGCCTTCTCCATCTTCAAGTTTACCTTCAGGGTATCTCGCACGAGGACTCCCAAGTCCCATTGTACCTTGGAAGTTTTAATTTTCTCCCTATTTATAACAATGACAGAAGAAACAGATGGGCAGACTACGATTTAGATGGGAGAAGGTGAAGAAGGTGAATGCAATGTTGGTGTGCTTTTCAAGAGGGATAGCATACAAGAGTAGGGACGTAATGCTGTGACTCTTTAAAGCACTGGTGAGACCTCATTTGGAGTACTGTGTACTGTTTTGGACACCATATTTGAGAAAAAACATTCTGATATTGGAGAGGATTCAGAGGAAATTTACCAGAATGATACCAGGACTGAAAGGGTGAGTATTTGATAAACAATTGTCACCTCTTGGACTGTACTTGTTGGAGAACAAAAGGATGAGGGGGGATCCTCATAGAGGCATTTTGAACGCTTGAAAATTCTGGATAGAGTAGATATGATAAGTATGTTTCCCATGGTAGGGGAGTCTAGGACAAGAGGGCATAACTTCAGGATAAAAGGTGTCAATTTAAAGTAGATATGAAAAAAATGTCTTTAGTAAAGTGGTGAGTCTGTGAAACCTGTTGCCACAGGTGGCAGTGGAAGTGAGGTTAGTGAGTGTATTTAAGGCAGAAATTGACAGGTATATGATTAATGAGGGCATCAAGGGTTGCGGGGAGAAAGATGGGGAGGGGGGCAGAGTGGGAGGATGGAACAGCTCGATGGGCCAATGAGCCTCCTTCTGCTCCTAGATCTTGTGATCTCGTGAACCGCCCCTTCCTCTGCCTCCTCACTGGTTCCAAACTCCCGTGAATCTAGTTTAACCACACCCGTGGCCCCCTTTCCCCCGCCCCACCACAACCCCTTACATTCAACATCATTAACACACCTCCCTGCCAGGATATTGGTTCCCCTTGAGTCAGGTGCCACCTGTTCCCTTCCTCAGAAAAGGTTCCAAAGATCCAAGAACTTATCTTGCCCCCGA